>NC_142796.1:75865431-75947931 GCF_049724085.1 Artemia sp. Qi Xiang Cuo | reverse complement strand
CAGTAATTTTTAACAGCATGCACCCTTTTAAAAATCTGGACACATATAGTAGTGTTTAATTTCGTTTCATACCTCCTCTAGTTTGCCTGAAATGGAAAACTTGATATCATTCGCAAAAAAATCTGCTTACTTTCTTTGATAGCTTGGATACACTTACGCTATTTTGACTTGGGTAAATTTCATTAGCAGAAGCAGCCCCGACAGTTTGAACATAATACCGTCAGTCGTTCTTGGGATACTGCTGATATGCCTTATTGGAAATTAGCATTAACGCAGTGCATTTTGATTTAATCTTAAGGCAACATTTAGTTTTTAAACATAAAGGCAAATGGAAGGGTGGGCTTGGGAGGGGGATTAGTCGCCCTCCAATCACTTTCGACTATTAAAAAGTACATCAGCCCTTTCTATTTTCAATCGGATGAGCCCTTTTCGAAGTTCCTACGACAACTCCTTCGATACGAAGTGCCCTGGTCTAAAAAAAAAAAAAAAAAAAAAAAAAAAAATATTAAAAATAAATAATACATTATACCCATATCGATCTTTAATATAATTAAATAAAAAAAACAATTTTTTTTTAACTGAAAGTCAGGAACGACGTTAAAACTTAAAACGAACAGAAATTATTCCTTATATGAAAGGGGCTGTCCCCTCCTCAACGCCTCGCTCTTTACGCGAAAGTTTTTTATTGTTTTAAAAAATAGAGCTGTGAGAAAGTCAAACTTTAAAAGTGACTGAATATTCATCAATTGTGATCCAGTGCTTAGTTAATCTAAGTCATCAAAGTGTTACAAGCCTCTTTTTTACTTATATTTCGTACTTTTATATATAAATGAAAAACAACATGCATATGATGTGAGGAATATGGCTGAAGCTATTTAAATAAGCAACGCTGTTTGGGTAGCTTATCTTAAGATTAAACATAGAAAAAAGACTAATATGATTTTACTCCCAAATAACGGTAAATTTGATTTATTCATTTATTTTTATGTTATATTTTTTTTTTTTTTACAAAATAGATGTCCGAAATCAGGCACTGTCCAATTGCTGAGGTATTACCATAGGCACAAGATTACCAATGGGATAAACTAGACAGCTAATTAAATTGATGAAACTCTAGATAAAGGGGCATTACCGTTTTAAGCCCAGGAAAATAAGAAACATTAAAACAAATTTCACTTAAAGCTGTAAGTGATGCTTAAAAAGAAATGCTCAACTGGTCTTGTAGCTACAAGGAAATTCCAAAACACCAATTTTACCGAGTGTTTCCTAGGGAGTACCTTATTTTACTTTATTATACCAATTTTACCTAATTTTACTAATTTTACCAATTTTACTTACCGATTTTTTTATTTTACGGTAATTTTACAACACTAGTAACACTAAACTTGATGAACCTTATATATTTGGAAGAATTATAATAAGCTGATTCTTTTGATGTATGTATATTTTTAGATCCATTATTGTAATCGATCCGGTTAAATAGTTGATTTTTCTTTGACTAGTGTAAGTAATTTGAGTGTGTTTAAATATGATTTTATGGTTCTATTTATTGTCATTGGCATCGAGTGAAAACCCTTCATGTTTTGTATATAAGTAGATATTAAATTTTTTTTTGTGAAGAGTGCATATTTCTTCTTTTTCTCGCATGTATTTCTCTATCGTGTATTTTTTTATGGTATGTACAGAGTGAACAAGTAAATCATTAAGATTATCATTACTAGAAGGTAATATGATTTTTGATACATTAGGGTACTAAATATAAGTTTTAATACACATTTATCTTAAACCATCCCTTAAAAGAATTTATAATTTAGTCGCATAAAAAATGCAAAGGGTATTTTATCCTTGGCATCTTTGAGGAGTTATAAATAAAAAGCAATTATTTTTAAAATATTGATGTAAACTGAAGGAGATTAAAAGAATTTAGGATATCCTGTACAGTTAACAAAATTTACGATAAGTGGTGTTATTACCATCCTAATTTTTTTTCGCGCAATGCTGTAAAGAATTTTGAACTTCAAATAAGAAAGTGTATTTTCCTTATTTCGCTTTTTTGACAATGAGAATTTTGACATTGGAATCGACATGATCGAAAGTTTTATAGAGGATAGTTACAATCCCTCATATTGAAGAGCCAAAAAATGCCTTTTTACGTTTGAACCAGGTCCTTGAAGCATATCTTTTTTCTTCTTTTTTTTCTTTGCTGCTAGAAGGGCACTGGAAAGTGGAGCATACCTATTTCAAAAAATTAAATCTCACTGAAGATTGAGACCTAGGCTACCGTAGTCATCGCTTCTTATCCTAACCATTGGACCATCACCGCTTAAATTTTACTGTATTTTTTGTAATCTTTGCTCTTCTCAATCCCTTCCATAGGGACAGTGTGTGTGTGTGTTTGGGTGTTTGTGTGAGTTTGTGTTCACCCGGGAGAGACAGGGGGGTTTGAATCAGGATGCTATGACATTCTTGTGTAAAACAATATCTAATGTTACGCACAATCCGAGGTGAAGCTAAGACTGGATCTTAGTGCCAGCAACATTTCATCACCAGTACTATTTTATTAACCAGACTTCTTTACATTTTTCTTTTTTCGTTTAATCCGGTGATTTCTTTCTACTTTAAGCACTTACTTTGGGAAAAGAAAGCCCCTTGGAATTTTCAACAATATTTCTTTTATTCTCTTTCAAATACTATGCTTGCTTTACATTTCAAACTTTTATTTTAACATCCAACTATAAATTTGTCTTCTCTTATCGAGCAAAATCAAGCTTCGTTCTTTTTCTTAAAGCAATTTGTAAATTTCTTTAAAACTAAGAAAACAAACAAAGTAATTGAATTGCAATTCAATAACTGTTGATTAGGGCTTTTCAGTTTAAAATCCAGGACTGAAGGAAAAATAGCGGCTAATTAAATGTGGGTTCAGGAACAATTCAGAAGTCCCTGAAGAACATGGAAAGACATTAATAGATTTCAAATGGAACGGTATTCCAGTTTAAGTATATATTTTTGTAATAAACTAAATTTTCAATGAAGATGATTGCTGAAGAGCACAAAAACATTTTGTACTTTCAACCAAGTTTCAAACGAAAAATTTTCCAGACCCATTTTAAGTTTTACAAAGGAAGATTTGTGTGTTAGAAATTCTCAAAGTTGTAAGCCACCAGTCCTATTGTTTCCATAGACATAAAAATTTGTATGTCCTTACAAATTATTATTTATGTGCGATTCTTCTCTGCAAGTTCCATAGAATAGTGTCTTGTTTAAGCGTTACTTCCTTTTTATAGTTTTTCTACTTCAATTCAATAGTTCAGTGTGGCATCGCTTTTCTCTCTTATATATCCTAATTATTTCATAGCAGATATCTATTCTATTTTTATTTTACAAAACAGTTTCAATATAAATTTTGAAATTCCCATTCCCTTTTATTTCACAAGTTTTTAACTTGTTATTTTAACCCGGTGGTTTTACATTAAGAATGTTTTCACACATTCCATTCACTTAGTAAAAGTCCATAGCTGGCTAGTAGTAGTGCTAACCTCATTTAAGTTTTCTTTTATTGGAATCAGGTATAAAAAACAAGCCCTTGCAACTAAAACTAATGAGAAAAATTGATACTTAAAATGAACAGACTGTTCTGTAAATGATGGAGGCTGCCTTTTCCTCAACCTCTTTACGGTAGAGTTTTATAGTGCTTTGGAAAAGCTTCTTATTCCAATTGGGTTCAGCAGTTTTTCTTAAAGAATTTTAACAAACATACAAACTTTTACGCAAAGAGCGAGGGGTTAAGGAGGGGTAGTTCCTCCTTAAACCCTTACAAATATTTACAAATATTTTCTTTTGTACTAAATATGAGCTTTCAGCAATTAATATCATTATGCATCAAACATTCAGTTTAATTTACTATTTCTTTTTAAAGTTGTTCAAGACGAATATAGTTTCACTACAAACAAGAGTTTGGATACTGTCCCCTTCCTTAACTGTAAATAAAAACCAAAAGCCTACTGCGTCATCGGCGCTTAACTTAAAATGAGTTATATTACAAATATTTTTTTTTCCAGTTCTTACAGCATTGAAAATAAAAATAAAATTACAGTGAAATAAATTCTTGAAGTGATGGATCTTTCAACAATTAATATCATTATACATCAAATATTTAATTCGATGTTGTTTATATTTTCCAAGACTGTTCAAGACGCATACTGCTTTCAGCTAAAGCGTCAATGACGCAGTAATTTTTAGAGTTTTACAGTGAGAGATGGAGGCGATACCCAAACTCTAGTTTGTAGTGATTTTTGTTCGTTTTAAGCTTGATTTGCATATTCAATTTAAGTTTCACTCGTTTTAAGATTTATCAAATCATTTACATTAATATCTATTGTATTTTTGTTTGCGTTGATTGTTTATTTAATTTCTGTTCGTTTTGTGTTTCATTTCATTTCCACACGGGGTGGAACGGGGTACCAAGTTTAAAATCATTTTTATTAATTAGAAGGAGTCAATATAAAAGACTACAAAATTTCATAAAAGTACCTTGTATTGTTGTAAAAAAAGTTTCACACTCATTTTGTAAGAAGTGAACACAATTATTATTTATTTAATTACAATATAAAACAATTTCAAATATCGCGTTCTGCCCCGTATCTGGGGCAGAACAGGGGGGTAGTTAAAACAGTATATCTAACTAAGTAAAACTGTTTTTTGGCTTTTTATTTATTTTGATTAAGGGAACAACTCTCTTTTAAACATATTCTTTCATCGAATTAATCTGATTATGATTAATTAAGTTAATTAATGAATCTGATTAATAGAAATAATTTGGCTTTTTTCCATTTTGCTTAATTCAACAAAGCTAGTTTAAACATATTCTCTCATGAAATTAACCTCGTTCTGAATTACAAAATTCACATACAAGGATAGCTTCATCGTCCACGCTATCGATTCCGGCACAGGAATTGTGAGCCTATTTCTTACATATGGAACAGGCAACCCAACCCTCAGTTGACCTTGAGTAAAACTCACAACAATATAAACATTCACAGTCGGAAAACTCGTCAGAATCGATGCCGTAAGTTTCAGGTTGTTTCTTTATCTTCTTGTTTCTTTTTCTTGGCACTTTTTCACTCTTAATCAGGCACTTTCCCTTTGTTTTTAGAGTTTCCGTTTTGTTTTCTTTCTTAAAAAGTATCTTCAGTGCTCTTTCTGTCTTGGCAGTCTCCTTTTTTTTTGCTTTTATAGCATCCTCTAACTCATTTTTATATGGTGAATCAGTTATAACTGCAGTATTCCCCCTCCTTCGATTCGTCCTTTTTGCACTTCCTCTGACTTTTGGAATAGGAATTACATTTTTAGGTGAAACAATAAATGCAGTTAAAGAGTCATTCATGTCAGTTTTCATCCAAGAGCATCCAGGAGTAGCCTTGTCATCCATATTAAATTGAACCTTTTTAGCTGGGGTGCCATTAACACCAACGGTAGGGCCAGCAACTGTAACATCTTCACCCCTTTCACTACAAGTGTGGGTATTTTCTACAAGTGTGGGGAAGACATGGAATGAATACAGAATTTCTCTGAGATGTGAAATTTAAGATAAAAATGAGTATATTGATTCTGCTTTGGCCCTCCACCTTGTGGAAAATTCAGATCATGTTGTTGACGAGGCAACTTTAATATTTGAAGCAAATGGCTTCCTGCATTCTTTTAGAAAGTCAATTGAAATTAAAAAAAAATATACCTAATAGAGATCATACTTTAAATAGAGATAATAGAGATATTCTTTAAAACCCAATTTACAATAGCTTAAAATTAAAGGTTTCAAACAATATTTTTTTTTCAGTTTAGATTAAGATAATCTCACCAAACTCTTAATGAAAATTAAGTCAGTAGTCAAGCTAAGTCAACCACTAAGCAAACAATTCTTTCCCAATGTAATCTGTGAATAGTCTTCCATTTATTCTGGCTTGGTTTTTTGTTTTGTATGATTCAGTCTTTCTTCTGCTCAGTTAGAATTCAAAAGGTTAGGTTCCCTTCTTTTTGTTTTAGCACTGAAGACGGATGGGCGGAAGTTCCTGACGAAATATCTACCTCTGTCATTTTTGATCCTGTTTTGGCTGGCTAATATTACCCTCAGTTTTCTCGGCTATTTAATTTTTTTTATATGTATAGCAGACAATTCTTGCCCAATGTAATTTGTGAATAGTCAGGTTCCCTTCTTTTTATTTTAGCACTGAAGACGGATGGGCGGAAGTTCCTGACGAAATATCTACCTCTATCAATTTTGTTTCTTTTTTTGCTGGCTGATAATACCCTCAATTTTCTCGGCTATTTAATTTATTTTGTCATATGTATAGCAGACAATTCTTGCCCAATGTCTTGTGAATACTCTTTCATTTATTCTGGCTTGGTTTTTTGCTTTGTGTGATTCAGTCTTTCTTCTGCTCAGTTAGAGCTAATTCAAAAGGTTAGGGTTTCATCTTTTTGTTTTAGCACTGAAGACGGCTGGGCGGAAGTCCCTGACGAAATATCTACCTCTGTAATTTTTGCTTCTTTTTTTTTTTTTTTTTTTTTGGTGGCTGATATTACCCTCATTTTTCTCGGCTATTTATTTTTTTTGTTATATGTCAATCCTGCTTGTAGCCCTTTCTGTCTTTAACAGTTGACAGAACTAATGTAATTTTATTTCAGCTAATCTTTTACCATTTTAAAATTATAGTTACTTGTAGTATAATACACTTTGCCGTCGTGATAACAAGAGACCTGAGTAAGACAGATGGCCTTTAAACAGGGGAACAGCTAAACACAAAACAAAATCATGTTCAATCCTATTACTGCCAGACTCTTCGCGCTTTTGTGCTCTGAAAATTGCAAGGCGTCGTAAAATATGTCAGTAAAATATGCAAGATACCGGTAAAATACGTAAAATACCGGTAAAATTGCAAGTTACGTAAAATACGTATTTAACGGTTTTACGGGGGTCTGTAAAATGACGGTAAAATACTTAAAATACCCAATTTTACCGTGACCAATTTTACCAGTTGCAAAACTAAGTGCTACCCGTCAAAAGTTACGAGCCTGAGAAAATTTGCCTGATTTTTGAAATAAGGGAAACATCCCGTAAAATTCAAGGAATCTGGGTGAAAATCTCACCAGTGTTCTTGAAATTCTTCACCAGAAATTCTTGCCCAGTGTAATTTGTGAATACTCTTTCATTTATTCTGGCTTGGTTTTTTGCTTTGTGTGATTCAGTCTTTCTTCTGCTCAGTTAGAGCTAATTCAAAAGGTTAGGGTTTCATCTTTTTGTTTTAGCACTGAAGACGGCTGGGCGGAAGTCCCTGACGAAATATCTACATCTGTCATTTTAGCTTCTGTTTTTTTTTTTTTTTGCTGGCTGATATTACCCTCATTTTCCCGGCTATTTAATTCTTTTTTGTCATATTTATAGTAGACAATTCTTGCCTAATGTAGGTTCAGTCTTTCTTCTGCTCAGTTAGAGCTAAGTCAAAAGGTTAGGTTTCCTTCTTTTTGTTTTAGCACTGAAAATGGGTGGGCGGAAGTCTCTGACGAAATATATACCTCTATTATTTTCGCTTCTGGGTTTTTCTTTTTGCTGGCTGATATTACCCTCATTTTTTCTCGGCTATTTAATTCTTTTTTGTCATATGTATAGCTGACAATTCTTGCCTAATGTAATTTGTGAACACTCTTTCATGAATTCTGGCTCGGTTTTTTGGTTTGTGTGATTCAGTCTTTCTTCTGCTCAGTTAGAGCTAATTCAAAAGGTTAGATGTCCTTCTTTTTTTCTTTTAACACTGAATACGGCTGGGCGGAAGTCCCTGACGAAATATCTACCTCTATCATTTTCGCTTCTGTTTTTTTTTTTGCTGGCTGATATTAGCCTCATTTTTCTCGGCTATTTATTTTTTTTTGTCGTATGTCAATCCTGTTTGTAGCCCTTTATGTGTTTAACAGTTCACAGAACTAGTGTAATTTTATTTCAGCTAATATTTTACCATTTTAAAATTATAGTTACTTGTAAAATAATACACTTTGCCGTTCTGATAACAAGAGACCTGAGTCAGACAGATGGCGTTTTAAACAGGGGAACAGCTATACACAAAACAAAATCATATTCAATCCTATTTCTGCCAGCCTCTTCGCGCTTTTGTGCTCTGAAAATTGCAAGGCGTCGTAAAATATTTCAGTAAAATATGTAAGATACCCGTAAAATACGTAAAATACCGGTAAAATTGCAAGTTACGTAAAATACGTAGATTACGTAAAATATGTAAAATAACGGTTTTACGGGGGTCTGTAAAATGACGGTAAAATACTGAAAATACCCAATTTTACCGTGACCAATTTTACCAGTTAAAAAACTAAGTGCTACCCGTCAAAAGTTACGAGCCTGAGAAAATTTGCCTGATTTTAAAATAAGGGAAACATCCCGTAAAATTCAAGGAATCTGGATGAAAATCTCACCATCAGATTCAGCGTACCTGACAACCCCACTGTGGAAGCTTCAGGCTCCTTTAGACTAAAATGTGGATTTGTACTATCTTTGCCAGAAGACAGATCACGGATGCGTGTTTATTTGTTTTTTCGTTTTTTTTTTCCACAGGGGTAATCGTATTAAAATAATGGTCCTAGAAGATCGGGAGAGGCTGAACTCAAACTAAAATTGAAAGTTCTAGTCCCTTTTTTAAGTGACAAAAAATGTTCGTGGGCAACTGACCCCCCCCCTCTCCCACGCCCATTTAATTCCCAAAGTTGCCTGATCAAAATTTTGAGATAACCATTTTATTAAGTATGGTTGAAAGATGAAATGACTATGTATTTAGGGGTACAATAACCCCCAACAGTCCGTGGGAAGAGGGCTGTAAGTACTGAAATTTGTTCATTGTTTACGCCAAGCATTTGTCGTTGTGAAGTATACAGACATTTAAAGAGCAAGGTATTGAGGAGGGGCGACCCTTCATTACGGAATAATTTCTGTTCATTTTGAGTTTTAATGTGGCTCCTTACTTCCCGTTAATAAAACTTGTTTTTTTAAGTTTAATTTCTGTTTAAGGAAAAAGAAAAAACACACTCTTCACAAACGAAAAATATGCAACATCAACTGACATCCAAAAGGTTAAACGAATTTACTCAGCATCAATAACAATGAATAAAACTATATAATCCCATTTTAACACGCAAAATAACTTTAATTGATCTAATCCTGCTTAAAGGAAAATCAAGTTTACCAGATCGGTTACAAAATCGGATTTAGATTTTTTAATTTTTTCCTAAATTTCAAAGATAGCCTACCACCTTCAGACATAATTGTTTCTGAGTCATATTCAAGTGTGGAGGAAATATTTATATAAAGGAAAAAAAAAACAGAACTGATTTGTTGGCGTTCTGTCGCGGAGAAAAACCACCAGACAATAAGAAAAAGCATGTGGAACAAATAATGAACCGTAAAACTGACCCTAAGTGCATTTCTCAAATTAACAAATTTACCTTCAAAGCACTCTTGTAGAGTATCTTAACTGCTATTGTAGCTTTAATATTAACTGGATAGATCAAACGGGACCCAAAGATATATTAATGAAACTGTAGATATTTTTGTTTTCAGTAAAGTGCAGATAATGTTCTGGTCTTGAGAAGGCATGGGGTCTGTCAGCATTACTCATGTTAATTTTTGCTCGTTTTTAGTTTGAATTGGTTATTTATAGTAATTTCTATTCATTTTGAGTTTCATTTATTTATTGACGGTGATTCGTGATAGCTTTACGCTTGGAAGGAAATTTTGGCTTTATTTCGGCTCATTTTTGGCTTGTTAGAGCTCTTTACTTTTCTTTTGAAAACTTAATTTGTGGGAAAATTTTAAATTAATTTATCTTTGTTTTTATTGAAATAGTCTTTTTCATAGAAATTTTTTGATTTTTTATCTTTTCGGTTTTTTTCCCACAAGAATGCAAAGTTTGGCTTGCTATTTGTATGTTGGAAATTTGTATTTCTAATTTTAATCCCTGACACAAACAGTAATGGTTAATTTAAGTCTACAGCTCAGTAATATAGTGTCAATCTAAGGTAGCAGGCGGATCAGACATTACTGTGCCAATCTAAGGTAGCAGACAGATAGGACATTACTGTGTCAATCTAAGGTATCAGGCAGATAAGACATTACTGTTTCAATCTAAGGAAGAGGGCAAATAGGTTATTATTGTGTTAATTAAAGGAAGAAAACAGATAGGACATTACTGTGTCAATCTAAGAGAACAGACAGATATGACATTACTGTGTCAATATAAGGTAGCAGACAGGTAGGACATTACTGTGTCAATTAAAGGTAGCGGGCCCATGGGCAATCCATACAAGTGGGCCTATATTTCAAGCGGAAAGTCCCCCCACCATACGACAAGACACATACCCCCCATACATCAACATGCACATACACTACCATACAAGCGGACATTACTCATACCATACAACAACAGACAGAAATTGATGTTTTATTATTTATTGTATTGGCTTTTAATTTGATGTTTTTTTGTATGGATTTTTATGTGTATGGATATATGGATGTTTTATTGTTCATTTTATTGGTGTTTTATTTGATGTTTTATTGTAAGGATATATGGACAATACTGTGCGGATGGTTGTGCATGGAAGTATGGCTCTTTTATTGTTTATTGTATTGGTGTTTATTTGATGTTTATTGTATGGATTTTTATGTGTATGGAAGTTTTATAGTTTATTGTATTGGTGTTTTATTTGATGTTTTATTGTATGGATTTTATGTGTATGGATCTTTGGATGTTTTATTGTTCATTGTATTAGTGTTTTATTTGATGTTTTATTGTATGATTTCCTACGGTAAAAGAATGACACGTTACTTGACTGAGCCAACAAGCCATTGAAAATATTATGATAGTAGAAATACATTCAATGTATTGTTTCCGAGACATTGGCCAATTGATGTTAAGTGTCACAATATCGTAATAAGTTATTTGCACATTCAAGTTATTAATCTGATTTTTTGAAGGTTTTAACAGTGATCTGTATCAGGGCATCATTTATGGCATCATCCTGAGAATATGCATACCACGATGACATGAGATGCATACTGGACACACAATTTCTTCTAATTTTTGGGCCCCAAGTTCTCCCCCCGATCCCTCAACCCCATCCCTAAGCCCCCCTTGAAGTAGTGAAAAGGTGTCACCATCTATGCTCTTTAAATGTAAGAACCTCTGTGATTTTTTATTATGTGGCTGACTCCATAGTACTCTATGACTGGTCATCGACACTAGTTTTTAAGACTTTTCTTTATATTTGGAAGTCTTCGTATCATGGACATTATATTAAAAAGCTTTTCATCTCTTGGATACATGCGCCTTAGGCTCAATTAAGATCAAAAGTACTTTTTTATTAATTTTTGATACTCATGAAATTAATATGTTTTTTCGTCTCTTGGATCCATGTGTCTAAGGTTGAATTGAGACTTTTCTTTATATTTGGAAGTTCTGCTACCACGGACATAAAATTAAAATATCTTTGTATTATAATTGATGGACGAGTTAAAATATCTTTCGTCTCTTGGATCAGTGTACCTTAGGTTCAGTTAAGAGCAAAAGTGCTCTTTTTATTAACTTTTGATACTCGCTCATCAATTAAAAGACTTAGAAATTACAAAGTAGTTGAGTTTCTTCTATGCAAATTTGATGGACGAGGAAAAACTTTTGTATAGAACAAACTCCACTATTTGGTAAATTCCAAGTCTTTTAGTTGATGAGTGGGTATCAAAAATTAATTAAAAAGCGCTTTATCATAGAACAAACTCAGCTACTTGGTAAATTCCATGTCTTTTAATTGCTGAGTGAGTATCAAATATTAATAAAAAAAACACTTTTGCATACAACAAAATCAACTACTTGGTAAATTCCAAGTCTTTCAATTGATGAATGAGTATCAAAAATCACTTTTTGCATAGAACAAACTTTACTACTTCGTAAATTCCCAAGTCTTTCAATTGGTGAGTGAGTATCAAAAAATAATTAAAAAAAGCACTTTAGCATAGAACAAGCTCAGATACTTGGTAAATTCCATGTCTTTTAATTGATGACTGTGTATCAAAATTAATAAGAAAGCAGTTTTGCGAACAAACTCAACTACTTGGTAAATTCTAAGTCTTTTAATTGATGGCTGAGTATCAAAAATTCATAAAAAAACACATTTGCATAGAACAAACTCAACTACTTTGTAATTTCAAAGTCTTTTAATTGATGAGCGAGTATCAAAAGTTAATAAAAAAGCACTTTTGCTCTTAACTGAACCTAAGGTACACTGATCCAAGAGACGAAAGATATTTTAACTCGTCCATCAATTATAATACTTGGAATTTACCCAGTAGCTGAGTTGGTTCTATGCAAAAGTGTTTTTTGATTAATCTTTTATGCTCAGTCATCATTTAAAAGACTTGGAATTTACCAAGTAGGTGAATTCGTTCTATACAAATGTGTTTTCTTATTAATTTTTTATACTATCTCAACAATTAAGGGATTTGAAATTTACCAAGCAGTTGAGTTTGTTTTATGCAAAAGTGTTTTCTTATTAAAATTTTGATAGTCACTCATCAATTAAAGACATGGAATTTACATGGAATTGCTATTAAATAGCACTTTTACTTTTTTGTGACCTTGTTGTGAAATGTCCCGTCTTTTCCACTGTTGTACCGCCCTAATTCTATCATTAGGAGAGAATTATGTTTTGAAATGTCTAAGAGCGTGTATGCTATTTTATTACCCGATTTTCGACCGGAAATGTAATTTCTGAGTAGGGTTTATTCAAAACCAAACGTCAGCTGGTCAGCATTTCTTTGGTGTTTCTTGTGAATAATTCGTAGTCAAACTATGAGTAAAAAGTGACAACAAACTTTGGATTTTTTCGGTGAAAAGGCAGAAGAAAAATGAAGAAACTGGCAGTAGTGAGAGCGCTCAAAGTGTCGGGTTAGTGGAGATAAATTCCCCCACTTGTGACAGTCTTTCGGAAACAAGCGGAACAATAGTTGGCTCAGATCACCATGAAAGTTCGGTCTGCATCCCTGAACCCCCTGTGGGTTCCAGTACCAGCAGCAATCAAAAAACTTTCACAGATATCTTTGTGACATGTCATAACAAACCAGCTCAACCTTTTCTTGAGAGATATCGTGTTTCCGATGCTAACGGTAAAAAATTCAGTGCAGGTTACTATAATACTTTTGAATGGATTGAATACTCGAAAAACCTGAATTCCGTGTTTTGTTTGCTTGCCGCCATTTCTCTATGGGGTTTCTAAGGGCTGGAGAAACTGCTGGAAAGTGGAAAGACAGTTCTGCTCTATTAAAGGAATATGATGGTTCTGAAAGACACAGGCATTGTATGTCAGCATGGACGGGATTTAAGACAAATAGTGCTGATATTTCGAGATCTATAGCAAATGTCTCAATTCAATCCAGATCTGAAGAGTTTCCGGAAAATAGAGATCATGTGAAGTTCATTTTTCGCGCTATTTGCTTTCTTGGCCGCCAGGGTCCTGCTTTGAGTGGTCATGATGAATAAGAAACATCTGCAAACCGGGGTAACTTTGTTGAATTGATGGAGAAAATGTCTAAAGGCACCGAAAATCTGAAGGCCCAGTTACAGCGCCGATATGGTCACTATTGTAGTCATCAGTACCAAAATGACGCATTTAAACTGACAGGAAATGCTTTGCACCAAGATATTATTTCTGAAGTAAAACCAGCTAATTACTTTTCTATTCTTGTCGACGAGACAAAAGATTCTAGAAAAGAACAATTAGCGATCCTGCTCAGGTGCATAGGCTATCAAACGGAAAAGTAGTGGAGCGACCAATCGGCTGCTATCACATGCACAAATTAGACGCCGAGAGCTTATCCACCTCGATTTATGAAACTATAGAGAAGTATGGTGTAGGTTTGATCCGATGTATTGCCCAATGTTATGACGGTGCATCCGTTATGAGTGGGGAATTTAACGGAGTTCAAGCAAAGTTTAGGGAGAAAGTACCTCATGCAGTTTATGTACACTGTCACGCCCACAGATTAGTTGGTTTTGACAGACTGCGTAAAAAATATTAGCGAACTCAGAATTTTTCTCATCATGCAGCAATACTCGTCATGCATTTTTCTCATCATGCAGAATCATGCAGCAATACTAGACACGAGCTATTTGTGGATCCCAGTGTATTAGCGGGAAAAAAGTGTTGGAGCTTGAGAGGAACGTTTAGACTCGCTGGTTTTACACGGTCCGCTCTATTTCGAAGGTTAGGGCAAGATTTGATTGTATTGATGCTGTGCTTGCCACAGTCTCTGATAGTTCCAACGGCGAGGCAGCGTGTGAGGCAAAAGGAAAATCAAGTCTGTCTCTTTTATGCCAACTTTGGACATAATGAAAAAAGTATTAGTCATTGTAAATTGTTTGTCAGAGCAGCTTCAATCCGAAAGTTTGTTGATTTACAAGGCACTTGCACTGATTTCTGGGACATATGAGACGCTCCAAAAGCTAGGAAATGATAACAAATGGAACAACTTAAGCAAATCCATTTCCGAATTCTTGACTTTACACGATATCCAGGAATCGAAATCTCCACAGTCTAAAACCAGTACTCAAAGAAAGAGAAGTCAAGCCCTTTCCATTCGTCTCAAAGACTTTCTTTCAAACTCAATAACCGGTAAACGCAATACCAGTCAGCCAGCTCAATCAGACTCCGGTAAAATTCTGTACTTTGAGGTAATAGACCGTTTCACGAGTGAGATGGACCAACGTTTCATGCAAAATATGCCTCCGCTCGACACTTTATCTACCTTCGACCCCTCAAGTTCCTATTTTCTCAAACTTTCGAAAGTGGAAAGGTTTGTGTGTCATTATCAAGGGATTTTCAATGTCGATGACCATGCCGTGGTCATCGCAAGCTTTCTTCTTGCAAAGCTGCATCTGTCAAAAAGTGATATTTCAAAGATGGATCAAAATAAAATCTTTTGCTCCCCCCCCCCTACATTTTCGTGAATTGGCACCACTGAGCGGAAATACCTATAATATATATATCTCCTTTTATCTCCTTTTGAAAACCTGCATTCATACAGTTTCTTTGATTAATTGAAAATCCCCCTAAGCGTCCCCTATAATTTCCACCTTAACACCCTTAGTGGCATTAGTTACAGTAACTGTTGTAGCAATATTAATAGTATAGGTATTGCCTTTTGGTGATTTGAACATCATTCTCATCAAGTTCTGGAAGTTCCAACTTAACACAGTTAGCCATTGGTTTGACACTGCTGATATATCTTTTCGATAACCTGTATATTTATATACTTTTGTGATATCCATCTTAATGCTCTTAGCCTTACAATTAGTTGCAATAGAGGTAGTAGTTGAAGTAGCAGTAGCAGTAGTAGGCAAATGTAGCAGCGGTTGGAGCATTAGTAATATCCTCCACATATTGTCTTTTTTTCAATTGAACTTCCCCTTTAAGAATTTTCTGAAAGTTCCAATTTAATGCTCAAATCCATTCTTGAGATTTGCTCTTTTGACAATTAGTCCAGTAAATTTACGAAACTCTGGGACAAAATTTCAATATAAAAGATTTTTACCACCATCTTATGTAGAAAAAAATTCTGTACAACATATCAAAAGTCCCCAAACACCCCCTTGGCGGACAGGGTAAAAAACAGGGAGAAAGGGGGAAATTGGAAAAATTCAGGGGCAGATTTATTGTGCGCTCGAATTTCACGTCTGCTCTTTTTCTGCGCGGAGAACTCGCAAAAAGAAAGTTATATTGTTTTACCGCTTAACTTGGTTCGACTTCCCCCTTTAGCGGGGAAGGGGGAAAACACTATCCTCGGGAGTTGTGCGATATGGCTGGTCAAATTGTTGCCCCCAAGGTTTTTTGACTCAATGATTCGAAAAAACCTGGTATTAGATTCGTATCTTGCTTTTCTGCAGTGTTTTCACCGTAGGGGGGACAATGCATGGGGCCTCCGGAACACGTGGGCAGATATACTTCGACTATATAATAGAAACATAAGACAAAACTAAATGTAAAAAATTAAACAAATCACGCAACTTTAGTAACCACAGCAAAAATATAATTACGGTTTTGAATGAACTAAAAAGGATAAGATCAAGGGTTTGTACTAAACACCATCTTCTTCATCGTTATCAACAAAAATACCTTTATTGGAATACGCAATCCCTTGGCAGTCTTTGCAAGCAAGTGTGCAAGGCAATGCATTTTTTTGGTAACTACAGCGTGAACTGTCACAGTTGGAACGCATGCAGTTGCAACGAATCAAGTTTAGCAGATGAGGTGGAGTAGGTCCGATGCCTGTCATGGTCGGAGTGAGGCGTCTGTCACGTAATCGCCAACCCCAGTCTTTTGGGTCGAGTTCTGACGCAGCATTACGCCATTCTATTACCTGATAGAAGACTCTATAAGAATGAAATTTCACAGCCGATGGAGTTGGTGAAAGTCTCTCTGGGTTCGCAACAGTTGATGTCTTTGAGCTGTTCAGTTTTTTAAGAAAAACCCTGTACCTAGCTTTGCTGAGACCCTCCCCTTTCTTAGCCTTGTAGAAACACAGCAAAATATTTTCATCGGCATGCTGGACTTCTTCCTTCCTAGAGCGCGGATTAAGGAATACTTCACATTTATTCCTAAATTCTTGATGGCTTTTCGGGAATGGCAGGACAGCCTGCTGCTTTCCTATTCCAAACAAACGGGACGTCATGTCGCAACCAAGAAAAGCGTGGTCAACAAGAATAGAGTGACAAACCTGTTCCAGTGATCTTTTGATAAAGTTGATGTCCCAGTATTTAGTTGACAGCGCCCTTGACTTGGTACTGGTTTCAAAGTAGAGATCCCTGGCTTCCGGAGGCAGGTCATGGAGGAGAATGATCAATGAATCAGTGTCGTTTCCGACTACTGCGGTTACCCTTCCCTTGGCCGCGTTAACAGCTGTTAATGCAATCAGAGAGTCCGTATCTCTTTCTGCACGAAGGACAGTGAGGCTGTCTTGGACAAGCATCTTACCAATAGTTCGAATAATGTTATGCTTATTGTTGGGATTCTGCAATAAGTCTTCCTTCTTCCTTTGAAGCTTCATACTCAGTGTGAAAGCTAGGTGACATCTTTAGTAGACGGACCTGAAGTTTAACCATCAAAGACAACGGAAGCAGTCGGATACTTCTGTGTCACGAATAAAACGAATAAAACGCAAATCTGTTCGAAAGTGTTTCCTATTTTAATGGAATATGCTGGAGCGGCAATCCACCATCGACCACGTATTTTTCCGGCTCTTTTGATAGGACATTCACAGGTTCTGCATTTGCTAACTTTCAAGTAGCTTTCGCTAGTTCCGCTTTATCCGGCTGTTGCGGCAGGCTTGACGACTCGAAAAGGGCAGAAGGATAGCTGGAGAGTTCAAATCTGAGTGTTTCTTCCATATCCCCTCCGGCTGTTGTTGTCGCTGCTGCAAGGCGTCGGAACAGAAGACTTGTGTCAATTTGCATGTCTTCACCGTCAGCTTTGGAATTGTTGCCTTGATAGGCAATCGTAATCACTTTGCTTTTGCCCTCGAAGATGTAGCGATCGGCATCGACGTCGTCCGTTGACTTCAGAATTTCTTTTCCTATCGCCTTTGCTGCATCCGCATTGACATCCCTTGTAGCTGTCATACTGTTCGATATATTGCGCAATTGAGTGCAGCTGTCGCACGAACAGGACTGCGTATAAAAGCTACTAATGCCTTTATGTCCTTTCTATCTCTTTCTATCCGAGCTGGTCTTGCAGAAGTGTGCTGGTCAGATGACACGTACTCAATGCCGGTGAGTGACAGCATTAGTGACCGGTGAGCTCATTAATTTCAGCTCGCACTGGCATTGACATTGTCCAGATCAACCTTTGCGTCTCACTCATTCTATTTCCTGTCGTGAGTCCCGTGCTTGTTTTCAGCGACCTCATCAGTGCTTGATGAATTACTAAGTCGGGAGAGAGCCCAGCCGAAAATCTATCACTTTTTCGAATGACAAACATCCCATCTACGACGTCTTTATACAGCTTCTGGTTACTTTCTTTCAGCTCTCTCATTTGCTGAAGAAATAAATATTCTCACCGATTTCGTATACAGGTAGTGGCCTGAGCTACAAAGTAAGAGAGCATCTCAGAAAGTGCTTGAAGATACTGCACCCAGTTTCCGGTCCGTTCTGCCCTGGTGGCCTTCTTAAGCAATCCGAATATTTCTGAACGCTGAAGCCATATTTTTGCAGTCCTGTTGTTCTGCAGCGTGTCTTGAAACTCCATCATTCGCGTTTGGATTCGACGCACTACGTCTGCGTTGGATGCGTCTTCAAAGGTTAGTTCCTTGTTCAGTAGAGCTTTACTGAATGTATGAGTCAGCCAGACTTCTTCTAAGTCTGGATGACTCATACTTATGTCATCTGTCCAGTTGGAACCATACGATTTGCAAATGAGAATGATCTGCAATGCTGAATCTATAAGCTCGAGCGCTCTCATGGCTTTTGAAACAGCCTTACCACTAAGGATATGCTTAATGGTGTAACCGGCATATAGGCATTCGAGCCCTTCTTTTATTCCTGTTCCCGTTATCAAGTGTCCCATCGCTCCAAGAAAGCTCATACGGCAATGGAGACCACCCATCATTGGAACTGCTGCCTTGATATGACTATCAGCAGGCTCAGCACTGATGATTTTCACCGCTTTCATGTACAAAGGTTGGTCAAAAGTAACAACTCGTACCATTCCGTGACGGCGTTCTTTATCGGAGATAAAACATAAGGTCGTGTATACACAAGAAAGATAGGAGGGATTATAGTCGATCGTAGGCAGAAAAACAATCGACGAAGAACCTTTGTATGACCCATGGTGAAATGCTTGCATAAATCCACTCTATCCGACCCGTTTAGTGTTATGTATCCAGCTTGCATGCTAAAGTAGGTCAATGCCATCGATCTTGTCGTCGAAGGTGATGGTTGGGATGGGTTTGTAAATTAGACTGTTCTTCTGTTGGCTTCTGTTGTAGAAGAAGAAAGGCACTTGTCCAACCTACTGGAGTACTTCAAGGTTTACAACTGCTCTTGGGCTTATGATTGAAAATTAGGGTAGCCTTGGTGTGGCAGCAGCTAGCATGCCCATCCCATGGAAAGTACCTTTTCCGTCGATAGTGCAAATGTTGTGGTCGACATTGCCCCCAATGAACTGGATGAAAGTTTTAGAAGTCATCCCTGGAAATTCTGTACCATGAGTTACTGCGGCAGAACGCTCGAATCGAAGCACTTCAGAGTAACAAGTAGAAAAACCTATCCTATTCAGCTGGTCGATGAGAAAACGTGAACCAGATTGCTGGTGTTGGTGAACTCCAAGGTATACTTGTAAAAGAGCGAGCAAAGATTGGAGACGGCAAGCCTGCATTATTGATTGAACGATGGAATCTACAGTAGGTAGGGAATCTCCAGCAAACAGGAAAAGAGAAGCACCAGGGAATAGGATATTAAACTCTCAGCAAAATAGTGTTAGAGGGTCTTAAAACCGAGTTGATAGACCTTTGTCTCCTCTCCAAATTCTTTACAGTCATCTGACTATCTTTTCCCTTTAGAGGATATCTTGATTTCTCCCTCTTTTCCCTAGTGACTGGAAAACGGGAGGAATGGCTAATGACAGAGCAATCAAAGTGACATATTCATTCTTCTTGTACTGAGAAACCCCAGAAAACAAGTCTTGCAGACTGATGTACAGCATCTTTGTTTGTCCCTTCTTTTCCCCCTGTAAGTGGAGAAACGGGGGAACGACTTATTACACAGCAATAAAAAAAACGTATATTCGATATTTTTGGACCCAAGAGCATCAGGAACGCCATTCTCAGCATCAAAAACTACCGGTCGAAGATTTTCTAGTTTTCTCCTGGATTTTCCCCTTTCCCTTCGTTTTTCATTCTGTTCCGCCCAGGGGATTCTTGGGGACTTTTGGAATGTTGTACAGAATTTTTTTCTCTACAAAATGGTGTATAAATTATTTATATTGCAATTTTGTCCCAGATCGTCGATTTTTTCCGTAGATTTACTGAACTAAATGTGCATGCACATAGTGTTTTTTGATTTAGTTCAAATTTCTCCTCGATATTTTAAATGTAGTACTGTGGTTGTAGTAGTAGTAATGGAGGTAGTAGCAGTGGTGGTAGTTGTAGTAGTGATAGTAGGTTGAAAATGTTACCTCTTTGGTCAACTGATCATCCCTTATAATTTCCTGAAAGTTACAAATTAATATACTCAGTCACTCCTGAGTTACGCCATTTTGACAGCCTGTATACACAGAACGTGTTTTGATTTAGTTCAACACTCCCCTAACCTTTCTTTGAAAGGCTCACCTTAGTACCCTTTGTCTTTTTGGAAATAAAGGTACAACATGCAGAATAAATACTATATGTAAACAGTGAACGAATTTCCTAGCTTACAGTCCTTGTACTGGGGGCACTGTGAGGGGGTTGACGTCCCAAATGGCATAATTTCAGGATCTTTCAATAATGCTGAAGAAGTCTCAAATTTTGATTGGATGTTTGATTTGGAGAATGATGGTTGTGGGAGGGGTGGAGGGGGGGCTGGTTGCCCCAATTCAGTTTTGACTCTTAAAAAGATCACCATAACTTCCAATTTCCATTCAAATGAGCCCTATTCAAAGTATATATGACTATCCATTCCGTAAAAACCTTATTTGCCTTCCTGGTATAACTTAAAACCCTTACCCTTTTGTTCTGAGGGGCTGTTTCAACCTTGAAGGCTTTTTATATGATCTTTAGACTATTTTGAACAAAATGGCTTTTTCAAAATTTCTATCGGATGCATAATCGGATATGAAAATCATGGGTGAGAAGAGGAGGGAATGGTAGCCCTCCAATCACAACCACAGGATGCTTCATTTTTTGTAGTTTTGTTGGATTCACTAGAGAATTTATCTATTTGTAAAAGTTTATAGCCATCTTGTCTTTTTTTCGTGTAGTTTATTTGAAGATTTTTCAGATATTTTAATCACCTGTTCACAAACTTGGATGATTTTTTTTTTTAATCGTAGTCTACATCTCAATGAAGAGCCAATTTTACTTCTAAATTCTAGTCAACTAGACAAAGTGCAGCCTCAAAACAACTCTGTAGCTTTTCCCGTTGATATTAACAAATATCTCTTTACATCAGCCTATGAAATTTCCACGGAGGAGGTTTCCGTGAGGGGGAGGGGTATATTTCATAGAGGGTGAGCTGGATTTACCGGCATTATTTGAAAAACGAAGAAAAATCATTCCATATATGAAGAGTTGCCGCCTCTTCAATACCTTGCTCTTTACGCTAAAGTTTGACTGTTTGTCCCAATTTTGTATGAGCGTTTACTGAAACGCTGGGCCGTTTAATTAAAATAGGAAGCTTTTTTAAAAGTGCTAAAAGCTTTAGAGTAAAGAGCAAGGTATTGAGGAGGGGCAACCCTTCATATACGGAATAAATCTACCAAAATTAATTAGCAAATTTTGTATTAATTTGTCATGTATGGTGAGCCAAATTTGAACCTGCATTAGTTGAAAACGTTCAGAAATTAAATAAAAAAAAAACAAGTTTTCTTAACTGAAAGTAAGGAGCAACATCAAAACTTAAAACGAACAGTAATTATTCCGCATACGAAAGGGGTTGTCCGCTCCTCAACGCCTCGCTCTTTACGCTAAAGTGTTTATTGTTTTAAAAAGTAGAGTTACGACAAAAAGTCAAACTTTAGCGCAAAGAGCAAGGTATTGAGGAGGGGACAGCCCCTTTCATGTTCGTTTTAAGTTTTAATGTCGCTCCTTACTTTCATTTCAATAAACTTGTTTTTTTTGTATATAATTTAGATAAGAGACAGATACAAAACCACCAACTATTTCATACTGTGCTCTTCAGGTTTCGCATCCGTGATCCCTATTTCATTTTGACCGTAAAACTTTTAGCGAGTGCTTGGAATATCTTATGGTAATCAAAAGAAATTCCTTGGCATATATGTCTGTCACGCAAACAGCAAATTTATCGTCTAGAAGGAATATTTCTCGTCCAACATTTGATGATGAGGGGGGATATGTCGAATGTTTATTCCTAACACGAATACAATCACGAAATTTCCTTTGCGTCATGTAAAATGCCAATATTTTTACTAAAATATTTGGAATAATGACATTTTAGGGATTTTTGTTACCAAGTCATCTTGTTAGACGAATAGGATTTTGGGAGGGGTATCTCGCAGTAAAATGATACACCCAGTAATTTACTCAAATTCCAAAGGTTTTGATTAATACCCACTGGATGACAAATAACCAAATTTTATGACTCGCTTTTGTATAGTAATTAATTTAAAAAAATTGTTTCCACAAAATATATTTTTTTTTTTAAATTAAAGAACTCCATTAAACCAAAAATGAACAAAAATAGAATCAAATAATCTACCAGGCATACAACTACCACAAATCAGTATCAATAAATAAATGAAACCCAAAACAAACAGAAATCATGGTTGCAGCGGCAGCTGCAACCTAGTAAAGAGCAAACCACAGCCCATAGTAGTCAAAAGTTGAAAAACGTGTTTTCAGAAAAAACTTTCTAGTGAGGAAAAATTTCCATTTGACACTGAATCAGGAATGATAACTATTGTTTCGGTTAATCTTAGAAGTAAAAGTTTATTACGAAAAGAAATATATGGTGATTTTGAAAAAAGAGCCTGAAACCCCTTGAAAATGGCGTCAAATCGAAATAAAAATGCACCATTGGAATCAGCCTGATCGAAAACCTTTTGTAGGATAATTACAGTCCCCCACCTTGAACACGAAGGAAAATGACTTTTTTGCATGGGTAGCACTGATCTCCCATTTTTTTCTTTCTTTTTTTTTCTAGAAGGGCTAGGGGGTGGCCAGAGCATCATAGAGAGAGGTTTAATAGCTGATTTGAAAGGGACATAAATTTGTAAGTGCTCTTTTCAAGTGACGAAAAAGATTGATGAGCCCATAGCCCTCCCGCCCTACAGGCCCCCTCCCCCCCAGCTAGTCCTATAAAAATTCTGAGATAGCCATTTTGTTTAACATAGTTCAAAGGTCCAATATATATGAACTTTTGATGATGATATGGCCCTCCATAGTCCTTGGGGAAGGGCTGTGTGTGGTATCGGGCGTATCGATATCGCGCGTATTAGTATCGTGCGTATTGGTATCGCTGTATCGTATCGGAAATATCGTATCCGCTGTTTTTTTTCAGTCATTCTCTAGGCTCATTTTTTTTTAAGCATTTCCCGGCAAGGTGTCATGGTTGCAGCGGTAGCTGCAACCTAGTAAAGAGCGAACCACCGCCCATATTAACCAAAAGTTAAAAAAAGCGTTTTGAAAAAAAACTGCCTAGTGAAAAAAAATTCCATCTGACACTGACTCAGGAACGTTAACTATTATTTCGGTTCGTCTTAAAAGCAAAAGTTTATTGCGAAAAGAAATTTATAGTGATTTCGAAAAAAAAGTCTCAAACCCCTTAAAAATGGCGTCAGATCAAAATGAAAATTGTACCATTGGAGTCAACATGGTCAAGACTTTGTACAGGTAAGTTACAGTCCCCCTCCCTGAACAACAAGGGAAATCACTTTTTTGATATATTCAGTATAAGTTCAATTCAAATATTTGAATTATAGCAGAAAAAGGGGAATGCTAATTGATTTTTGAGCATACAAAGATAATTATTAAAATAAGGAAATATATTTTTACTTTGAAATAAGTTGAGCTTTCTTGTCTGCAAAATGAACACGCAGAAATTTAGGTACAAAATTTATCTTTTACAATCGCTTTTTTTAAATGCATTTTTTGTGAATTTCTGTAGGTAGAAAATTTCTTAAGATGCTACCCTAACGTTAATAGTACTAGCGGCGAAAATATATTGCTTTCTGAATTCAATTTTTTCTAATTAAGAACGAAAATCCTTTTGTGGGAACAACTTATGTTTTTGCAATGAACGTCATTTTTGTAATGAGACCCAAAAAGCGTTTCCAAAAAAATTCTTCCCTGGAATTACCATAAATTTGCTGCTTACGCTGAATAACCAAGTAAGCAAATACATCGAAGAAAAGAAGATGCCTGTAAGGGTATTTCAGTCCTTTACGTACACGTAAAGGAACCAAAAGCTTCCCCAAAAAAGAGAATTTTCCAAAATGGTGTACATTTCAACTGGAAACTTAAAACGGACAAAAATTATTACTTCACAGCCTATTTAATATATATATATATATATATATATATATATATATATATATATATATATATATATATATATATATATATATATATATATATATATATATATATATATATATATATATATATATATATATATATATATATATATATATATATATATATATATATATATATATATATATATATAATATATATATATTAATATAACTAGTACAAATAAACCAACTAATTGTGTTTCCCTATGCTTTTATGATTATACAAAACTAGCGCTTTGCTGGAAACATGAAATAATATAGGAGTTTTTGTACAGTAAGAGCAAACCAATTAAGGATACTTTTTATAAAGTAAAAATATCATCAATCCCTTTTAGAATCAATCCCTTTTAAGATACAGCAACAATTCATTTTGGGATTGCCTTTATTTTTTACGTTTAATTTGGTATCACTTCTGCACAATGGCTTAGTTCAATGACTGGCTCTCGTTTTGGTTCTTAAAAGGACATGTCATGATTAGTTTGTACACAAGTTCGAAGTAAGGCCATCTTGATAGTATTATGACTATAGACTAGATTTAGAATTTGTATCATAGCTTGAAATTCACTCTTGTATAGAGAGAAATAATTGGATTTTTAGAGTTCATATTATGTCTTATTTGATCTTCATTTCAAGTGATACGGAAGTATATTTCTCCCAATTTAAGACTGTATATTACCCACTATTGGTATTATAGCTGGTGAGAGCAAAATGCTGCTTGATAAATCAGTCCAATATTTCTATTTGCTGTTCAATTACTTCGCGGTTATTAAAAAATATTTAGTCTTATGCTTATGTTTTTAAGGTAATTTTAATTGTATACTGAAAGTTACTAATGTCACAACTGGTGTAACACTATAAAAAGCTTTATAGATTCGTTTAGTGTTGTCGGGCTACATACTCACTTTTCAATTCAATTCAATTCAATTTAATTCGAATAAAAACATAACACAAACATCAATAACAATAAAGATCCTAGAAGATAACTTGTTAAGGACCAAAAGAAAAAAAATTAAAGTAACACTGAAAAGAAAAAAAATATAGAAGAATAAAACATGGCTAATTAGAGCAAATTTGTTAAGAATGGAAAGATTAAATTATACTATCAAGTTTTGATACATTTTTATACAACTTACAGAAACTTGTGGCTAGTTCAACACTGGAGGAAATTTTGTTCCATTGAATAATAGATTTGTAAATGAGAGATTGCTGGGCAGCACTTGAAACGCATTTAGGAATTTTAAAGGCTCTATTGGATGAACGGAGACAGTGGGCTTTCGAATTATTAGTATTATAATAGGTTAGTAGTTGAGGTGGAAGATTATTGTGGAAAGCAGAGTAAGCAAGCGATAAATTTAGTTTTTGTATGATTTGATCAAGTGGATCTATGCCAAAATCTGAATACAAATCACGAGTTGGATATAGACGGGGAAGCCGAAAAACTGCTTTAATGGCGTGGTTTTGGGCAAATTTGAGTTTTTTAGTGAAGGACCGTTTTGTATTTCCCCAAACTGATCCGCAATAAGAAAGGTAAGGAAAAATAAAGGAATAATAGAGGGTAACTAGGATGTCAGGAGGAAAAAAATAATTCACACAGTTAATCATAGCAACTTGTCTCAAAATTATTGCTGTTATGTAAGAAATATGATTTGAGAATGACAAGCATGAGTCAATAAATACACCAAGAAACTTGGCAGCCTCCACTTTTGGGAGGATGTCGGAGGAGTACCTGAGACCAAGAGCAGGTTGAATTACGTCTTTGTTGCAGGAGGTTCTGAATAATACTATTTGACTTTTTTTGCTATTAATGGTCATGTTATTCGTAAGGCACCACGCCTGGACTCTGTTCAGAAGGACTTGGGCAGACGTTATTGCCAATGGTAGATTGGTGCCAGGGATGAAGAAGTTGCTGTCATCAGCAAATAATACAGGGTACACTGAAGGGCCCAGGTCTTTAATAAGATCATTGATGTATAGGAGAAATAAAATAGGGCCTAGAACGGAGCCTTGCGGGACACCCCTCCGAACAGGTAAGGGCTGAGAGGATACTCCACCCAGGCTCACACTCTTTACCCTTCCAGATAGATAAGAATCAAACCAAGAGAGGGAAACACCACGAATACCGTAACTATTTAATTTACTTATTCAAATACTATGATCGACCATGTCAAAGGCCTTAGAAAAATCCAAAAATAAGCCCAATACAGTTTTTTTAAGGTCGAGTTGTGAGCGTATGAACTGTGTGGCGTCAATTAGAGCATGAGAAGTTGAGAATTTCGGCCTAAAGCCATATTGGTGAAGAGAAATCAATGATACGGAGTGCTGACTGTCAAACAGAAAGGGAGACAGACGTCTGAAGATGATTCTCTCGAGCACTTTGGATATAACAGGAAGAATTGAGATTGGACGATAATTACCTATCTCAGTTGGATTGCCCTTTTTAAGAACTGGAATAACAATGGCTGACTTTAGTAAATCAGGGACAACTCTGTGGGTTAAAGATAGGTTGGCAATATGCTTGATGGGCTCGTAGACAAAAGGAGATATGGTCTTCAGGAGCTTATTACTTAATCCAAGACAGTCAGGAGTAAAACTATTAGGGAGAGAACCGATGATTTGAAGTACCTCCTTGCTATCAGTTGGGCAGAAAAATATGGATCTAAAATTGAAGCAAGGCAATACAGCCTGTGAGGAGGAGCGTGAGTCAGCATGAGGAACATTCAAAAAAAAATTATTAAATGCATCAGGTGCATGTAAAGGGTCAATTAATCTACCATTTGTGTCTTTAAGGCGAATGGGT
Organism: Artemia sp. Qi Xiang Cuo; assembly: GCF_049724085.1. Taxonomy (NCBI): domain Eukaryota; kingdom Metazoa; phylum Arthropoda; class Branchiopoda; order Anostraca; family Artemiidae; genus Artemia; species Artemia sp. Qi Xiang Cuo. The sequence continues at coordinate 75,920,813 of NC_142796.1, read as the reverse complement.
ATAGACTTTGATTTTCTATTTTTTGAAAGTATATCATTAATGGTGGACCATATCTTTTTCAGATTTCCTTTGCAATTGAGAATTTTTGTATAATAATAATTTTTCTTCGGTTCACGGATGAGTTTAGTGTATAAGTTTTTATAATGTTTATAATTAGACAGGTCAATATCACTACTGGTCTTACAGGCTTTTGAGTCTTAAATCAATAATCCTGTTTCTTATACTTGACTTTTGTGTTTTCAGTAAAGTGCTAGTTTTGTATAATCATAGAAGCATAGGGAAACATAATTAGTTGGTTTATTTGTACTAGTTATAGTAATATATATTAAATAGGCTGTGAAGCAATAATTTTTGTCCGTTTTAAGTTTCAACTTCGCTCTTTACTTCCCTCGGAAAAACTTTGTTTTCTTAAAATTAATTAAAATAAGCTACCCCTCGATCAGCACCTTAGACATTATGATTTTTCAATTCTTTAGTACTGTCTCTAACTCAGATTTTGATCGGAGTTGTTTGAGGACATGATGGCGGGGGAAGGGTGGTTGCTTTCAAATCGCTTTTGACTCACAAAAGGGCACTATAACTTCCAGTTTCACTATGCCCCCAGGGCAAAACTTACAACCCTATCCCCAGGGCGCTGGGGAGTTGTGTCAACTCAAGTGGAATTGTTATATGTTCTTTAGACTATTTTGAACAAAATCGCTGTTTCTCAATTTCAATCGGACGCGTTTGGTGAAAAGAGGGGTTGTCGGGGAGGGGAGGGGAGGGTCTAGTTGCCTTCTCTAATTTTTTATTCTTAAAAGAGAACTAGAACTTCCAATTTTAAGCCGAATGAGTCTCCTCTTAAGTTAAATAACTATCACTTCCATAAGAACCTAAGATGACCCCGGGGCATAACTTACATCCCTCGCCCCCAGGTTCTAGTGGTTTGTATTCACCCCCAAAGCCTTTTTATATGATCTTTGGACTGCTTTGAATAAAATCACCTTCTCAAAATTCTATGGATGCCTTTCGTGAAAACACAACGTGTGGGGAGGAGGATAACTGTCCTCTGATCACTTTGATTCTTAAAAAGAGCGTTATAAATTCTGATTACCAATCCAATGAGGCCCCTCCGAAGTATATACGTCCACCCTTTCTATAAAAACCTCATATGCCTCAGGGCATAACTTACAACCCTTACCCCCAGGTTCTAGTGGTTTGTATCCACCCCAATAGCCTTTTTATATGATCTTTGGATTGTTTTGAATAAAATGACTGTCTCAAAATTCTATGGATACATTTCGTGAAAACACGACGTGTGGGGAGGAGGGTAGCTGCCCTCTGATCACTTTGACTCTTAAAAGAGCCCTAGAACTTCTGATTACCAATCCAATGAGTCCCCTCCAAAGTATATACGACCACCCTTTCTTTAAAAACCTCATATGCCCCAAGGGCATAACTTACAACCCTTGCCCTGAGAGCTGTGGGGGTGTCTTCCTCAAAGACATAATTTCCGGTCCCTTCAACTACGATGAGCAAAATTGCTATATGCAAATTTCGATTGAATGTGTTAGGGGAAATGATAATCAGGGGGGGGGGGTTGGGCGCTCTCAAATTAATTTTAACTCTTAAAAAGGGCACTATAACTTCCAATTTCAAATCAAATGAGCCCTATCTGAAGTTCATATGAACATATGAACTTCAGATAGAACTTCTAATTTTCAACCAAATGAGCCTCCTCTAAAGTTTATACAACCATCCCTTTAAAATGTCTTAGGGGAATGAATGTCTTAGGGGAAATGATAATCAGGGGGGGGGTTGCTCTCAAATTAATTTTAACTCTTAAAAAGGGCACTATAACTTCCAATTTCAAATCAAATGAGCCCTATCTGAAGTTAATATGAACATATGAACTTCAGATAGAACTTCTAATTTTCAACCAAATGAGCCTCCTCTAAAGTTTATACAACCATCCCTTTAAAAAACCTATAATTCCCCTGGGGTATAACTTATAAACCTTGTCCCCAAGCTCTGGGGGTTTCTTTTCACCCCAAACACCTTTTTATATTATATTTGGACTATATTGAATAAAATGGATGTCTCAAAATTTCTATTAGATGCATTTCGGGGAAATACGACATGTATTTGCCCTCTGATCACTTAGAATCTTAAAAAGGGCACTAGAACTTCTGATTACCTATCCAATAAGCCCCCTCCGAAGCCTATATGACCATCCTTTCTATTAAAAACTTTAGATGCCCCAGGGCATAACTTACACCCCTTTTCTGAGGACTGTGGGAGAGGGGGGGGGGGTTCATCCTCAAAGACATAATTTCCGGACCTTTAAACTACGCTAAACCAAATGACTATCTTAAAATTTCGACTGTATGTGTTTGGGGAAATGATGGGCGTAGAGTATCTTTATTGATGGCTGTCATTCTAAGAAGGGGCGAATTTATTTGGGATATTTGGGAGATCGAATCATTTGGGATAGGGTATCTGTAAAACCAAATGTGGTAATTCAAATTTCGTTTTATTTTAATTATTTAATTGTTTCATTTGTTTTATTTTATTATGAATAGTGAACTTACTCTGTCATTACTAACAGAATCCATTATACCGTAGTTGTTTGCAATAGCTTTTAAACTCGTTTTTCTTTGCTCGTTATTTTTGTAATTTTTTAACTACATCCAATTTTTTCAAATGTTTTTTTAATCATTTTGTTCAATTACTTCTAGGTTTTACCATTATATGCACTTCTCATGGCAGTACAATAATTTAATATAAATTCCCCCTCTTGTATATTTCCCCTTCCAGCCTCCTTAATATTTTTCGTTAATCGTCTGCTGACTGAAATTAAAGACCCCTGAAGGTTGAAAGCCTTTTGCGTAAGTTGGAAGAGTTTCAAAATGCATGGCAACCCATATTTTCCTGATAGATTTATATGAACTTTCAGACTGGTAATATACCCTAAATGGGGCACAGCAAAAAGGATAAAACATAACTATTGTACATAACTTGACACCACAGTGGTGATAATACTTGCCTGTGGTCGTGATAAATGAGGTCTGAATCTTAGATAAGATAAATTTTACTCTTAGAAAGTCACTTAATCACATAAAAAATTAAAATCAATTTTAATATCCAGCCACTTTCGACTATTAAAAGGCGCACCAGCCCCTTCAATTTCTAATCGAATGAGCCATTTTCGAAATTTCTACGACAGCTCCTACACAAAGTGCTCTGGTCTAGAACCAAAAAAACAATTAATAAAAATAATAATAATGCATTGTGCCAACATCATTCCTTATCTTAGGTTGCGCTATTGCGCTGCCTATGAGAAAGAAAATAGTATTTGATATCTTTTTGTTTTTTTTTTCTATAAGAATCCATAGTTTGGCTAGCTGTTTGTATTTTGTTAAAACTTCTTCAACAATTTTTAATCCTGACATAAAAGGTATCGTTTAATTTAGTTTTATACCTCCTCAAGTGGAACATAAAAAATTAAGGTACTTGTCTAGAATTTGGGTACACATGAAAAAAATTCTATATGTGTGGGGGGGGTCTATTTACCCTCAAATCCTTTTTGAACCTTAAAAGACAATAAAACTTCGAATTTCCAATCGAATGAGCCCCCTCAGAAGTTTATACGACCACGCCTTCTAGAAGAGCCTTATATGGCATAACGGACAACTAGTATAACTTAAAGCCTTTGCCATGAGGGCTTTTTGGGGAGCGTTGTAATAATAGTAGTAGCAACAGTAGTATCAGCAGCATTAATAGCAGTAATAGCTGGTACATGTTGCCTTTGCGTAAGTTGAACATCCCATTCATGATACGTAAAAAGTTTCATCTCAATACAGTAAGCCGTTCCAAAAAAAAATACTGAAATACCTGTACCGGCAATCTGTATGCAAAGAGCATGTTTTGAATTAGTTCAACTTTACCTTCAACATTTCCTCAGAGGTTCATTTCAATATCCTCAACCTTGGCAGTACTCCCCACAGAAGCAGTACTTTAAGTGGTAGTAGTAGTAGTAATAGCAGTAGAAGTGGTAGCAGTAGTAGCGGTGGTAGTTGTAGTAGTAGTAGCGTGCAAATACTTTCATTTTTGTCAATTGATCTTCCAAACTAACAGCGCATCCAGGAGATCCAGAATCAAACGTACCCTATTTTCTTAATAAGAAACATTATATGGTATATCGTATCGACCATCGTATCGACATTTTGACTGACGAATTCAGACGATTCGAACTGGACTTATTAGGAGTTTCAGAAACTCATGTGCCAGGGTTTAGGATGCATGAAATTAGGTGATATAGAATTTGTTTACTCAGGCAGGAAGGATAGGGTACATAGACAGGGAGTAGGGGTCATGATGAATAAGGAAGCTGCTAAGTCTTGTTTAGGCTGCGAAGGTATTAATAATAGAATACTAATTGCTCATTTTATGACTAAAAAGTTTAGGGTATCAGTTATGGTAGTATATGCCCCTGTAGAACCGACTGACGGAGATACTAGTGACTCAGATGAATTTTACTTACAGTTACAGGAGCAAATAGACAGGATCCCAGGTAGAAATATGTTTTTACTAGGAGATTTTAATGCCCAGGTCGGTAGTCATAGGGATAGATGGTATCCTAGCCTTGGTAAATTTGGTGTAGGAAAAGAAAACAGTAATGGATAGAGACTTTTGCAATTTTGTAGGTATAACAATCTAGTTATAACCAATACGGTTTTTGGTCATAAAATGGCTCAAAAGTTAACGCGGTATTCACGTGATGGTAAGACAGCAAACCTTATTGATTATTTTACAGTAAAGCGAAGACTGGCAGGATCAATACAAGGTACTGGCAGGTAGACCCCGGCGCCGCGCCGATAAGGGAAGACCGGCAGCGGCGGGGCCAAAAATAGCGCACCCCGCCGCGCCGCCGGTATGATGGCGGTGGCGCACCACCGGCGCGATCAATGTTGACCGCAAACATTAATGTTTTTATCAGTCTTTCTCAAATCACAGCTTAAATTTACAACAGATTCGAGCCTATTCATGAGTTTAAAAATTCTCGAGTCACTGGCTGGAAACTGGTCTTCTTTGTTATTCATCAAGAGAAGTAGAAATCTGGTAGAAACGAAATGGCTGTGACGTTTCAGAACCCTTGCATATTATGAGTAGTTGAAGTATCTATTAGCTATGTGTTCTTAACATGAATAACTATCATAATTAGTAGTTTCTTTCATCGAGAATTACTGCATACAAAACTTCAAATACCTTATCACAATATTTGTCAGTTTCCTGGGTAAAAACTTTGAATATAACTTGACCTTAAAAGCTTAATTTTTTCATAATGCCCTTTGCCTATATCTGTTTTGTCACCTTTAAAACAGTTGAAATGGGCGACTTTGATATTGATCGTTTTTTTTGCTCTTTTGGATTTCTAAAAAGCCTTCTTGTATTTAAAAAAAATGTATTAAAAGTTTTTTTTGGCTTCTTTATAGAATAAATGTCATGTAGGCTAAGGCTGAACTGCTGCTTTTTTATTGGTTTTGGCTGCTCTTTTGGATATTATTCAGTTTTTCTTTTGGTGATTCATTCCAAATTATAAACCGATAAATACCTAAAATCAATCAAGTTATAAACTGCATCTAAAAGGAGTAAATTTAACAAATTGAAAAATACATGATGAACACTTCACATGAGAACATTTCAATTACAATGAAACAAAAACAATTAGTGGTTTATTCGGTATGAAGAAAAATGAAGTGCCAACTATTTTCTTAGGTAAAAAAATGAAAAGCTCATCCGTTTTAAATGTAATTAAATGAAATAATATGCAGACTGAAGTAGCTCCAGGAAGATGTTGGGATTTTCATCCTAGTTCGTCACTTTTAATCCAAGCAAAATGTTAGGACACTTAGTATCAGTTATTGAGTTTAAGCTTTGATTTCCAAATGCTCACAAAAATTACCAAATTTAAGAAAGTCGCAATAATAAGTCACATGTGGTCAAAATTCTCAAAGACTGCTCTTTGATCCCCACCCAGGCTCAAAGCTTCTGCTATGGTCATTTCCATGGAAATCTCCAAAGAGTTTCTTTTTAAAATAGCTTTCAAGAGTAGTTAGGGGTATTTACCCTTTTTTGCTTTTCTTCAAAGCTTTGAAAAGAGTGTTATAATATTCCAAATGTTGCATTTGTTATATTTGTGCATATTTTTGGTCATCATCTGTGGGGTGATCGATTTTTTAAACCACTATGGATACTTAAGAACGTTGCAACATCTAGTACCCTGAGGTCAAAAGACTGGCAAAGACTCCTCCTTGAACCTCCCAAATTGAAAGCTTTTATTATGACCTGGCCTTTTAATGTAACTTGGGCACTGGACAAAGGGCGCCATTGTCGCTCGAGCACAACGTTAGGTGGGGATGTCGATATCGCTTTCGTCACACCAATTCTTTTAATGTGAATCGGCCTGGTACTTATGAATGAATGTTTTCAAAGTAAACTCATTTCATCAATAAGAAAAAAACAGGTTGGACGCATATGTCCCTTTCCCTTTGGACGAAAAAACTATACAAGTGCTGTATCAAGTATAATTCACGAAAATCTTGTTAATTTTTGTCAACTTTTCAACTTTTTGGCATCCCTGCTTTCAATAAAATAAAATCATGGAACTATCACTTAAATATAATAACTCCCTATGCCCCCCCCCCTTCTGGATACCATCTTGATAGGATACCTTCTCTTCTTTAAATAAAAAAAATTAACTTATTGGCACCCTGCTTTCAAAAAAATCGGGATATTGTCATTTAAATATTATAGCTCACTACCCCCCCCCCCCCCCCGGGATATCACCTTGATAGGATGCCGTCTCTGCTTTAAATTAAAAAAAATTAACTTTTTGGGATCACTGCTTTCAATAAAAGAAAATTCAAGGTATTATCATTTAAATGTAATATCTCCCTACCCCCCCCCCCCTCTGGATACCACCTTGATGGGATACCGTGTCAACTTTCATTAGAAAAATAATTTACTTAATAATTAACTTGGTCACTATATGGTTCAAACAGACACGCAAAATAGCGTTAAACAGCTTAGTGTTCCTTGAAAAAAAATTGAGGGTATGAGTAAAAGGGTACAAAGACAACAACAAAAATGTCGAAATTATTCAGATATACCTCAAATTACTGAAAAACTAAGTCATAGATTCGCCGTGGCATTCAATAAGATCCAAAGAATGTAATTAAAAGGGAGCGCACACAAAAGCCAAATTAGGCCAGTAGCCTATGAGAAATCGCAAAATACCCTAGACAATGAACAAGTCCTAATGGGGGGCCCTGGGTGTATCAAAATATTTCAATGGTTTCCAAGGGAATTTGATATCATTTTCTTCTGTCTCCAATTTAAATGAAAAAAATAATTATGTTTTTGGCATCCCTGCTTTCAATAAATAATATTAGGTATTATCGTTTAAAAATGATAGCCCCCTATCCCGCCCATAGGCAATAATTTACAATTTATTTATGAATCCTATTTTTGGGGTAACTTCCGGTTCAATGTTTAATTCCCCAACCTTGTACATAGCTTAGTCTATTGCTAAATTTTGTCTAAATACAAGGTTTTTTTGGGGGGGGGGGGGTAAAAGTTTTTCAGAAAGAAGATTATACTTTCTATCAGGGTTCAACAATTGAGTACTAAACATTAAGAAAGTCTTATCTAAAAACAGCAAAAAAAATCTGCAAATTTACAATTCAACTGTAGAAACAATCTATCGGCTGTCAATTTCAAAATCCAACTGAAGGCTGAAGCTGTATAATAGTGAATGCATTCTATAGTTCTATTCAACTTGAAAATAAAATTCTTGACTATGAATGATGTAAGAAATAGCGATTAGGAAACTGCATTCGAAATGACTTAAACTCATTTCATAAAGACGATTCTTTTTTTGTCAAAATATGAAGAACTGTGTATATTACAATATTTAGAATTTCATATTGCATCTGTCTGGTTTTTATGCAAAGTAACAAAAGAGACGAAAATTAAAGAACAAGAGAGTAGTGAAGGATTATGGTATGCAAAGTAATATTTGGCAGGGAAAGTCACTGGTGACAAATCGCTAGGGGGGGCACCGTGATTTTCGGGGATTCGGGGAACCAAATTTTTTTTTGGGATGACACATAGATTTTTGGGAAAATACCCAAAACTTCGGGGATAGTCCAAGCCCTGCTTGATTTCTAATCAAGCAAATCGAAATATTAAACCACGCGAGAAGAAAAAACTCCGACTTTGCGGTTGACGCAATAAAGAATTGCCGCAAAATTAATTTGAAGTCGAGCGAACGCCCCCCCCTCTGCCCGTGGCGGTGGGCCTGCGGTGATCCGGCGGCAGTACGACACTTCGGCGGCGTTTGACCGGGCCTCTCGTCGGCGGCGTTCGGTCGATCCGTCGGCACGGCGCCGGGATATACTGGCAGGATCAATACAAGATATATGAGTGCTGTTATTGATGTTAAAAGTACACATCACCATCTAGTAGTGTCAAGGGTTAATTTAAAGCTGAAGTATCGGAAGGGTAACTACCTTCCGGGAAGTTATGATGTTGGAAGACTCCAGGATGAGAATTTGAGAGAAACATTCCAGGAACAGTTGACTACTAAACTTTAGAGTTTAAAATTTGATAATGTGGAAGATAGTTGGAATAGTTTTAGAAAAATAATTTGTGAAGTTGCTGAAGGTGTGTTAGGGAAGAAAGCTAGAACTGCAGCTAAGAATATTAGTGAAAAGCTTTATGTTTAATAGAAAGGAGAAAGTACTTGTACAAGAATTATCTGAGTGATAGATCATATGAAAACAAAAGGAATGTAAGGAAAATGGAGAAAGCATTAAAATATGTACTAAGGAGGTGTGAAATGGAGGCCATGGATAAAATTGCCGAGGATTTAGAAGATGTAGCTAGACGGGACAATTGTAAAACATTGTTCAGATATGCTAACATATTTAGACGGAGTAGCCAATCTGAACTTGTGCCAGTATAAACGAAAATAATACGATACTTAGGGATACAAAAAGAAGTAAAATGAAACGGGTAAAAAATTTTGATAATTTGCTAGATTGAGAGAGCTTCAGGGAAAAACATAGAAAAAAATACAAAAATTTGTGATACCTTGGATGTGAAGGAAGTTTTGTTTTGTGAGGAAAAATTAGCAACAGTACTAAAAGGATTAAAAAATAATAAGGCTCCAGGTGCTGTATACCATAGAGTCGTAAATGAGTTTATTAAGTACGATAGCTCTGAGGTTAGAAATAAGTTACTGAAGATTATGAATATGATTTTTGAAAAAGGGGAAGTACCTAACGATTTTAGGAAAACATTAATTAAGCCACTTTATAAGAAAGGTGATAAAACTGAGTGTGGTAATCATTGAGGCATTAGTCTGGTTTCTGTAGGTAGTAAATCACTTTACTACCTTTACAAAAGTAATAAGATACTTTTTAGACTGAGAGATGCCGTAGACAAATTTTCAAGAGAAGAACAGTGCGGTTTTAGAAAAGGTAGAGGATATGTCGACCAAATTTGCAATCTTAGGCTAATAATTGAGAAGTGCCTAGGTTTTCAAACACCTTTGTTCCTCAGTTTTATAGATTGTGAACAAGCGTTTGATTTTTTTGATAGAAGAGCTTTAGCAAAGGTTTTATCCTTGTATGGTATACCAGACAAATACATTCAAGTGATTAGTGCTATGTATGAGAATAACACTACTGCAGTTACGGTAGGAAATGAGGTTAGCAGCTAGTTTTGTATTAAATCAGGATTTAAGCATGGTTGTATTCTATCCCGCTTTATATGGATCATTTTGATAAACTTTGTCTTCAGGAGCACAAGAAAGGCAATGGGAAACCAGGGAGTCAAATGGAGAGGGAAAAGTCTCCTGGACTTAGATTATACTGATGATTTAAGCATCCTAGATGAAAGTGTGAGCAAAATGAATGAAGTTTTGGAGGTTTTGCGAGTTCAGGGTGCTAGAATAGGTTTTAAATTTAATGTGACGTTGGATAATGAAAAGATTCATCAGGTGGGCAGCTTCACTTACCTTGGTAGTATTATTAGCAAAGATGGTGGGAGCAGTGAAGATGTTAAAAGCGGAATAGCCAAGGCTCAAGGGTGTTTTTTCACAGTTGAAAAAACTTTGGAAGAATAGGAAGATAAGTCTGCAAACCAAGATTAGAATATTAGAAGCTACAGTGATAATGGTGGTCAAGTACGGCTCTGAAGCATGGGCGCTCCGAAAAGCAGATGAAAATTTGCTAGATGTTTTCCAGAGAAATTGCTTAAGAATTGTTCTGGGTAACCGGCTGACTGACCGTATTTCAAATAATAAGCTATACGAAAAATGGGGTTCAATAACACTCTCTAGGGCTAATATCAAAGAAAGGTTGAGGTGGCTAGGGCACGTTGGAAGAATAGGAAGATAAGTCTTCAAACCAAGATTAGAATGTTAGAAGCTACAGTGATGACAGTGGTCAAATACAGCTCTGAAGCATGGGCGCTCCGAAAAGCAGATGAAAATTTGCTAGATGTTTTCTAGAGAAATTGCTTAAGGATTGTTCTGGGTAACCGGCTGACTGACCGTATTTCAAATAATAAGCTATACAAAAATGGGGTTCAATACCGCTCTATAGGGCTATAATGAAAGAAAGGTTGAGGTGGCTAGGGCACGTTGTGAGGATGAAGGATGACAGATTGCCGAAGATTGTTCTTTTCGGGCAACCGTCTAGGGCTAAACGGAAAGCAGGTCGTCTTCGTCTGGGTTGGGAGGACGTCATAAAGATAGATTTAAAGGAAATGGGAACTTCGTGGGCGGGTTTAAAAAGGGAGGCTTTAAATAAATTGGGACGGAGGAGGAGCGTGCGTAGCTGTTTTTGCCTCAAGCGGCTGGTGCTGCGGTGAGTTGTTCGTATTAGTAGTAGCAGTATATGTTATCGATGGAAAACTTACTTGAGTGATAGTCCTTGCATGGGGGCTATTGGAAGTTTATGTACCCATGAGTTATAGTTATTTGATCTTTGGACTATTTTGAACCAAATAGACTGTTTTGAAGTCCGTTTACTTTGAACTATTTTGAACAAAATAGATGTCTCAAAATTTTGATCGGGTTTATTTGAGGCCGTAGATGCATACATAATTTGAAGGCGACCTTCATTATATGACCTGAAACAATAAGTGACAATGAATTATACAAAGTTATGTAGGTGAAAACCATGCACAAACAGTTTAAGAGCAAAGAGACCCACATACACATATACACATACGCTGCTAATAGGAGGATATTAGAGGGCGGGTTTGATGCTATGTGGTGGACGGGGCTGGCTGTGCAAAATGTTCACGTTGTGGCTCTGTTTTCACAAATCTCCGTGCCCAACTGGCAGTCCTTCCAGGAAATCCAGAATCAACCACGCCCTCTTTTGTTTAATAAAAACTTATATGCTTATGATTGGGAAACATGCATAAATGAAACCCCTTGCCAGGGGACTGTTGGGGGCTTATCAACCCCTGAGTTATAGTTGTTTGACTTCTCGACTATTTTTAACAAAATGACTGTCAAAATTTTGATCGGACAGGTTTTGGGATAGAAGGGCGTTAGGAGGGGGGGCTGATTACCCTCCAATCCTTTTAGACTCTGAGAAAGAGAACTCAAACTTTAATTTCGAGTCGAATGAGCCTCCTTCAAAGTTTTTACAGCCGCTTCTTCCATAAGAACCTTATAATGAAACATCCTTGGAATAAAATATCGTTAAAATTTTTCTTTTTCTTTCTTTATTTTTTGAGGGTTTGGGGGATGGGGCCGGCCCTGAAGGGCAAAGGGTCAGCTCCCGTAAATTTTGGAATAAAATATCATTAATACATTTCAGTACGGGGGGAGGCATGGAGGGCCAAGGGTCGGTCCCCATAAGTTTGGAATAAAATATCGTTAATAAATTTTTTGATGGGGGAGGTTGGGCCATGGAGAGCCAGGGGTAAGCTTCCTTAAGTTTTGGAGTAAAATATTATTGATAATTTTTGTTGGAGGGGGAGGGGGATCGGACCATGGAGGGCCAGAGGTCAACTCCCATAATTTTGGGAATAAAATATTGTTAATATTTTTGTCGAGGAGTGGGGGGGCTGGGCTATGAAGCTAGGGCCAGGGATCTGTTTCCTTAAGTTTTGGAATAAAATATTGTTAATAATTTTTTAGGGGGGTTGGAATTATCTGATCTTTGAACTATTTTAAAAACCCTTGAGATAAACAAAATAATAAGATTAAAAAAAATTATAAAATGCAATGATCAACATAAAAAAAACAACTTAATTACTAGCTAGAAAATCTCTAACATAATTTCTGAACATACCAAACGGGTGGCAGCTTCGTGCAGACACAGGGAGCGTGTTCCAAATCCTGTTGCAAGTTGTTAGAGGGTTGAAATCAGACCTTATTGGTGGAGTATGAAGAATCTGTAAATTGCTGGAAGTGCGGAGATGATAAGTCGATTGATCAGAAACAAAAGATATATTTTTACATAGAGCAGCAGGAAGATGGCCGTGCAACTGTAAAAAGATGAAAGAAGAACAAGAAAGAAAATTGAGAGATTTCAAATCAAGCAAGGCTTTAAGTGAAGATCGGTTAGTTTCCTTAAGAAGAGTCCTTGCTTTATCATAATGTTTTGAAAGTGGCATCAGAGACGAGAGAAAAGTTGACATCCAAATAACAAGATTCTAAGAATTGACCCTGGAAATATGGGTTTAAGCTTTCTAAGGATTCCAACACTCCTGGAGACTTTCATTTTAATCAGGTCAATATGATGCTCGAAGGAAAGATTTTCGTCAAGCAAGATGCCTAGGAATCGAACGTAATAATCCCTAGGTCTTCTTAGAGAACCTCTTGATACATGTATTTCATTTAAGTCAGGGCAAGCCTTTGAAACTCTGGAGAAAATGAGAAAAATGAGTTCCCGACATTTAAGGCAGAAGATGGCCTGATAACAGAATTGATTACTTGCCATGTCTTCCTAATGTCTTTATCACACGCAGAAAATTTTCTGTAATAAAATAACGAGTTGGCCTTTCGGCAAAGAGAATTGTAAACTCTTCTACAAGCTTTGAAAAGTTCAAGTCGAGAGTCACGAGAAGATGGCTTAGAGGACCTATAAGTCTTCCAAAAATTATTTTTCTTCCTCCAACTTTTAAGGAGTCCCGTAGTTATCCAAGGATTCAAAGGGGCTGTTCTTTTCGATGCCGGATTCAACTGGGAAGCAACACATGTATCCAAGGTAACTTCTTCCAAAGACTCATAAAAAGAATTAAACAAAGAATCTATATCAGATTCATTTTCAGAAATACTCTACAAAAAATCCGGCAACCCTGACCTAAGAAGATGCAATCCCTGATTATTAAATTTTAAAGAGGAAAAACCAGCTTCTTGGTTCCTCCTTGGCAACACATCGGAAAATCATACGTGGAAAAAACAGGAAAATGGTCTGAAATATCACTCGTCAACACAAAATTTTAATATTTTTTCAATGATGTAAAAATATTATATAGCAAAGAAGCAGTAGTGTTCGTAATGCGAGTTGGAATTCATGCAGAAGGTAATGTTCCACAAGCGAGCATTGTTGAAAGAAAATTCAAGGACAAGGATGACCTCCGGTCACACAAATTAAGGTTGAAGTCACCCATAACGACAAGTTCACATGACTGAAGTTGGATTGTTTCCAAAACCTCATCAAGAATCTGAAGGAAAGAGGGAACAGACCCACTAGGAAACCGGTATATATTACCAACAATCAAAGTTTCAGCTTGGGTTTTAATCTCAATAAATATAGATTTAAAAATTCCTTCTTCATTTCTTGACAGGTCACGTCTAACAGAGTACGGAAGGCATTCCGAAACATAAACAGCAAGACCACCTCTTTCCATCCTATTTCGATTTAAACATTCCGTCTTGTACCCAGAGAGATGCAATAGAGATTCATTTTTCAAATCAAGGAAAGTCTCACAAAGACCAAGAAAATCAGGGTGGCCACTACGCACTATTTTTTTCAACTCTTCAAATGAAGAACAAAAGCCCTGTACATTAAGCTGAAACACAGAGAAACTACCATCTCTTTTGGATACTCGATCTAAATCCGATACATATTTACTGCTAACTGAAAAATGGGGATTTGATGGTGATTTATTAGACTGAACTACTGAATTATTAATGAATCTAAGAAAATCTATTTGATTATTTTCAAATTGAAGCAGTCGCTCACCCAAGGAGGAGATGTCACCCGAACTAGAATGAAACAAATTCAAAGAAATAAACTAATAAAGCCAAAACAATTAAATCTGAAATAAGGAATAGTGGCCAAAACAGTTAAATCTGAAATTAGGAATAGTGGAGAGGAACATAAAATACATAAAAAAAAAAGCAGGGACAAAAAGGGACAAAAAAAATTAAAATTAAGCATAGACAGAAGAATAAAAAAAGAGAAAAAAGAAAAAACGAAAAAAAAGAAAAAACGAAAACAAAAAACAAACAAACAAATAATAGCTTCTAATACTAAATGCAATCAGCAATAGACCTTATTTTCTTTATTGTTGACCCTACACTAGGCTTTGACAATAGCTGACACTGATCTGACCACGCATTATGCTGACCGTACTTGTCTTTAGCCGCATTCAAAATGTCCCGGCGACGCTTTGTTAGGGACTCCGATATACAAATACCAGTAGATGCAAGTCTAGCTTTTGCTTTAAACACTTTTAGGGCTACATCTTTGCTAGAATATTTAACAATGATCGGAGCAACTCTAGTAGAACTTTCTTCAGTCTGTGGGGTCTGATTATTCAGGTAGAGACGGTACACATTGATTAGATCAGAAGGCAAGAGTTCAGTCAGAGACATTTTGCTGTTCAGAATTTGAAGTATTGCCGTGCGACATTCCACACTGGGTAACAGTTTGGCCCCATGAAATACAAAGCTGGCGAGTAGGGACTCCTGATCAAAATCATCCAGCTTTGTTTCAATTCGAATGATTCTGTCATCGAGATTCTCAATTTCAGTTCTCAGACCCTTAAAGTCTGCTCAATTTTCGCAAACTTTGGATTAAACTTGAGTGTGATTGCATCATAAACCTGGCTGATTATTAGTTCAGCAGGCTCTTTCATTGACCTTGCATCATTAAACTTTTCAGTCACTTTCTGCATTATATTTTCAAGCAAATCACTTTTTGTCTTCTCTAGCTTTGCTTCAGTAGCAACTAATTGCTCATAAAACTGGGTTAACGCTGGAAGAAACCAAGGTGGACCCTACTTTACCTCTAGCTTTCAGGGCTAAAAATGTCTTCGAAAGAGTCTGATAAATTTCAGGAGTATCTGAAAGCTCGGCAAATACTTTTTTAACAGCAGGCGTGGATGAATCAGTCGTTTTAGGGTCGTATTTTTGAAGATTCGCATCAATGAGCCTGAATTCGTCGTGACCTCCGTAGCAAAAAACGAGGTATATAGGCTTACCTTTTGAGTCCTTTCCAGGCTGAATAACTCTTACTGGCCAAAGGGGATAGTTCTTGAATTTTGCCTGCGTAACATCAGACTGCTCGAAATGATGCATAATTATTAAAAGTCTGATTGGAATGAGCCGCTAAACAAGACAAAAAGACTTATCTTCGAGTGAGGTTCGAGTCTCACTAATGTACCTGAAGGGATTTAAAATACAATCTTTGTGGAATCGGCCCAGCTGCCTTTCCTGCACAGCACTGAACAATGCACGTAAACGTACAGGCCCTAAAACTGCCAATTTTACATTAAAATAGTCCTTCGAAATAAGATAATCTAATCAAATATAGTCAATAATAATCCAAAAATCCAAGTTATCAGCTATCTGTACAACAAACAACTCATCCAAATGATTTATCGTGATGCACTCAATCGCAATTGCGAAATATAACAAAGCATAAAAGTTAATCCGATTGGCTTCAAAAACTAGTTCTTTCCAGTTCAGAGACTGAATTGGTACTGGCAACACTATACTGAATTGACTGAAGAGACTGAATTGAATTGACAACACTATATTGTTGCCTCTGAGAAGAGGGAGGAGGGGAGGATGAAGATCTTGAATTTAATTTTTTGCAGTATTTTCCGGATTGAAACGTCGTTTCCTATTAATTCAAATCCGGTGTCCCTGAAAATGACGCTGGTCGCTTGTCCATTCGGGATAAGCGAGATGCTGAGAATCTGTTATGCATTACTTCAGGTGTAGGAGCAGCATCAAATGTGAACGTTGATGTGGCATAACAGTTAAGAATGAAAATACTCGATTCAATGACGGGCAGAAGCGTCTTCTCATGTTCAATATTGAAGTAGCACAAACCTGGGTTGTGCTACTTAATTGGTGCCACCATAGACATGCCACTATATCCTGGACGGCGGTTGTCTACTTTATCCGGTAAGATGGGGCACTTCGTCCACTTACGCAGCGGTAGCTTCTTCTTATGTAGCTTTTATGCAGAAGTGTTTTGCATTAGCTGACGTCATTTTTTACTGCTAGGCAAGTGCGCTGACCGTCAAAGATCACCCTCATCGAAAGCGAACAAATGGAAAACAGTACCCTACCATCATTTCACTTCTGCCACCAAGCTCGCTCGGAAGAATGAAAACTTTTTCAGCTCAGACGGCGCATTTTCTAAAAGAGTGACCTTATCTGTACTAATGCTTGTAGCCAGTGCCATGGAAAAAGTTTGCCTCAACGTTTCTTTTGACCGTTATGATCTTGTGATAACCAATTTGATTAAGCATTTGTGTTTTATTCAAGAGGGTATGCTAAAGGGTGATGGCAGGGGTGAAAGTAAGGACGGGAGAGTAGAAACAGACCTTAAATAGAATTGGAAGAATATCTTATGTTCAGATTTGCACTCTTTAGCCCTGGAAAAAAATAATAAAAATAAACTTCCAGCAAAATGAACCTTGTAAGTAAAATTACCCCCTTCCACCTCTGAAATCAGGTTGAGACTGATATACAATCCCAATACAAGTTCATATTCGAGTTCACCGGCGTGAAATTGCAATGAAGCATTGCTAAAACCAAAAGTCGGCCAATAGCAAAAAAGGGAACTTTCACCCCTATTTCCTTCCTTAGGGTGGAAATGGGGTACTAAATTATTGAATTTTTCAATCCTGATATCATTTTCAGTCTACCCAGGCTTGAATTAATTGAAGATCACCTTTCAATCCAACTGCACTCATTAAGACTCTGATTTTTCATCCCCCTCTGAACTCGCTTAAGGTGGAAATGGGGTGCTAAGAATGGAATTTCCGATTAGGACGTTATTTTCAGTCTCATTGGACTTTAATTAGAAGGAAATAACCTTTCAATCCAGAAAATATTGCAAAAACTTAAATTTGAGACCCCCCCCCTTTCTCTCTTTTCTCTGAAAACAGGGCCATTACTGCACGGACGATTTCAGCTGATTTCGGATATGCGATTAAGCGAATTTTTCTGAACATTTTGGTGGCAAAAACATTTTGTTGCTCTAACGCCGGCTCATTACCGTATTTTTACCATACAAATATAGATATTTTACTTGTTTTTGAGTCTCATTTTCAGGGGGGGTGTGTGCTAAGTATTTGTTTGTAGATGAGCTTTTCCTTTGATGTGCGAAGCTCTGCTAACTCAAGTCGTTTCAAAGAAAAACTGTTGGCCGTTTTTCGGACTCCATTTCAGGTCTACCGATATTATTTTTATACTCTGCTCATTAGGGCTCCCGTGAACTTTGGGATTGCTGGGTTCAAACTTCAAATCCAACAGAGTCAAATATTTTTTCTTCCGTTCTTTGACACTCCTAGATATGAACTAAGCAGTTGTGAAGTGGAGACCATGGATAGAACTGCAGAGGATCTGGAAGATAAACGGCATAATAGTAAAAAAATGTACTGGCATGTTAATAAATTGAGAGAGGCTAGTCAATCTGGACTTGTCCCAGTTAAGATAGGAAATGGCCACAATTAGTGATAAGGAACGAGTTAAAGAGAGATGGGCAGAATTTTCAGAATATGCTAAACCGGGATAGAGTTACAGGAAAATACATAAAGGAAAATGAAATTTTTTGGACACCTCTGATGTGAAGGTAAATGCGCTGATAGTGTGGTAAATGCGTTTTTTAAATATGGTGGCTGTGGGGTTAGAAATAAGTTACAGAAGATTATGAATATGATTTTTGAAAAGGGGGAAGAACCTAGCAAGTTTAGGAAAACCCTGATTAAACCCCTGTACAAAAGAGATAATAAGATTAAGAGTGTGATTATAGAGACATTAGCCAGGCCAATGTAGGTAGGAAAGGTACTTATGCATTATATATAACACAGCGCTATACACGAAAGATGTCAAGTTTGGTTAATGCTAATGAAATAAAACAAAATAGGATGTATATATAATAGTTTCAACACAAATTTGGGCTATATATTTGCACATTAGGGGAGTGGGGGATAAAGCATAGCATATATTAAATGCGTAAGTTTTAGAGGTTTTGCGAGTTCAGGGTGCTAGAATAGGTTTAAAAATTAATGTTAAAAAGACTAAGTCACTAAGGCTAGGAATAAGTGAAGATGAATAGGGCGAAGTTGGGTAATGAAAAGATTGATCAAGTGGACAGCTTCACTTACCTTGGTAGTATTATTAGTAAAGATGGTTGGAGCAGTGAAGATGTCAAAAGTAGAATAGCCAAGGCTCAGGTTTTTTTTTTACAGTTAAAAAACGTTTGGAAAAATAGGAAGATAAGTCTGCAAACCAAGATTAGAATATTAGAAGCTACAGTGATGAAAGTGGTCAAATATGGCTCTGAAGCATGGGCGTTCCAAAAAGCGGATGAAGATTTGCTAGATGTTTTCCAGAGAAATTGCTTAAGGATTGTTCTGGGTACACGGCTGACTGACCGTATTTCAAACAATAGGCAATACGAAAAATGTGGTTCAATACCGCTCTCTAGGGCTATAATGAAAGAAAGGTTGAGGTGGCTAGGGCACGTTGTGCGGATGAAGGATGACAGATTGCCAAAAACTGTTCTTTTCGGCCAACCGCCTAGGGCTAAACGGAAAGCAGGTCGTCCTCGTCTGGGGTGGGAGGACGTCATAAAGAAAGATTTAAAGGAAATGGGAACTTCATGGGCGGGCGTAAAAAGGGAGGCTTTGAATAGATTGAGATGGAGGAGGAGCGTGCGTAGCTGTGTTGGCCTCAGGCGGCTTGGTGCTGCGGTGAGTTATTAGTAGTAGTAGTCGTAGTAGTAATGTAACGGGACCGAGGTAGCTTCCCCCCCCTAAACCCTAGAAAAACAGTTTAAATATTGTAAACGCAATAAGCAATCACGCTTTGCCATCAATTTATCTCTTGCAAATACCCGTTTGACGGGTTTTCAATTGTATTTCCTTGTACAGTCTATAGCGGTGTGTTATTTATAATGCATAAGTACCGTAGAAAATTATTTTAGTATGATGATTCCTTTTAGACTGAAATATGCTATAGATAAAGCTTTAAGAGAAGAAAAGTGCGATTTATGAAGGGTAGAGGATGTGTCGACCAAATTTTCACGCTTAGGTTAACAATTAAGAAGCGCCTGAGTCATCAAACACATTTAGTCCTCAGTTTATAAATTATGAGCCAATGTTCAATTCAGCAGATAGAAGACCCTTAGTGAAAGTGTTTTTTTGCTTCGAAATCTCAGCCTCAATAATTGTTCTTCCTCAGTCCTGAACTTATAAAGTAGAATGAGCAATCTATGGAATTTTTATATTGCTGTAGCCTATTTTCTAAATTCTGTCGTGTTCTTCCCCCATATAATTTACCACAAGAGCATGGAATTTTGTATACTCCCTTTTGTATGTTTCTTGGTACCTGTAAATGCAAAAGTAGTGTGGTCTAAGAAATTATTTAAGGACCTTTCCCTTGGTCTTGGAGGGGGAGGGTCATGTTATACCCAAAGGCATAGCTATTGGGTCTTTCACCTGTGATGAACAAAATGGCTATCTCATAATTTTGATCGGACGATTGTGGGGGAAAAGAGCAGGGGAGGGGGCCTAGTTGCCCTCCAGTTTTTTGGGTCACTTAAAAATGGCGCCAAAAATTTTATTTTATGTTTGAATGAGAGTAGTGAGGCCATAATACATTTAACAAGGCCCATAGGAAAATAGGAAAATAGCATAGGATTTTAAAGGTGCCTATAGGAAAATAGCATAGGATTTTAAAGGTACCCATAGGAAAATAGCACAGGATTTTGAATGTGCCCTCTGAAGTCACGACAGTCCTGGCAAGATTCCGAAAACATGCCCTGGCAAGGTTACCGGGATTCCAGGTGTTCCACTATTGTTTCAGTATTGGTAAGATTCCCACGGCACACCCTTGTTTAAATGGTGACATAGGGAGTCTATAAGTGGAGCTCCTAGTCCCTCGCACATGTACAATGCGGTCTGCTGGCAAGATTCCAATGACAGCCCCTGTGTCCTTTGTAATATGGATGGCGTAATAATTTAGATACATTGTTTAGGATGCGTCTGTAATACCTAGGTGTTTACCCGGCCCCATGCGGAATCTCTGCTTGTAACTTAACGACAGCGCACACCTTCTTTTAGCTTAATGACGGCGCACACTTTATGTAATGTCAGCAAATATCTTACTTAATGACAGCGTGCACATCACTGTACATAATACTTCTTTGACATTTTATTTTTCGTCGAAACTTTCAAGGCATTTTTTTCTTTCTTTTAACTAATGACGGCGCATAATTTATAGAATGTCATCACACGTTGCGTCATAACGCCGCACATGTTGCTTAATAACAGCGCACACATCCCTGTCAAATAAAACTTCAGGGACATTTTACTAATTTCGCCGAAACGTTCAACGAGTTTTTTTCTCTCTTACAAAGCGTTTTCTTTCTTCTTTTTTTTCTTTAATTTTTGTCCTCGCTGGGACTCGAAAGGTTAATTTCCTTCCAATGGAACAGCTTCCCAAGCATTAGGAATGACAGACCATTCCAGTATTTTGTCCTAGTCAATATATTCTAGAAATAACCCATTACTCGCAAAGAGGTTTTCAATTTTTCGCACACACTAGAATGGCATGTTTCGTGCACCTGTGACAATTGACATGAAGACAGAAAACATCTATTTTCAGACAATATTGTTCTTAATGCCTTTTTAGCGATAAAAGACAGAAGAAGTGCTTAAATTATGTAAACACCTAGATATTAGAGACGCATCCTAAACAACATATCTAAAGGATTAAGCTTATTGTAAATAAAATTTCTATTAATAAAAACAAATTTACAACAATATTAAAACAACGAAAAAGCAGTTAAGCACACAACAAACAAAAAATAAAAAGTGAAAAACATGACAAATGGAAAAAGTAGTATGAATAAAAGAAAGGTATGGCTCCTAACAGGTAATTCCAGGGGGAGCGGGCTTGTTGTTATGTCTTTCTTAGAAAAATGGTCCATGGCATGAAGAAGAAAAACTTCTATTTTCAGATATTATTGTTCTTAATGTATTTTTAATGATAAAAGACAGAAGGGGTGCTTAAATGTTGTAAATATCTAGGTATTAGAGATACATCCTAAACAAAATATCTAAAGGATTATGCTTATTGTAAATAAAATTCCATTAATAAAAACAAATTTACAACAATATTTAAACAATGAAAAAGCAGTTAAAAACACAACAAACAAAGAATTATATGTGAAAAACATGACAAATGAAAAAAAAGTATGTATACATAGAAGATAGGTATGGCTCCTAGCAGGTAATTCCAGGACGAGCAGGCTTGTTGTTATGTCTTTCTTAGAAAAATGGTCCACCACTTTGAAAAACTTAGTCTTAACTAGTCGAAAGAGAGATGAAAAATGAAAAAATTTTGCTTTCAATCCATTGATTTGACTTTTTCGCGAGCCTGGACTTTCACAAAAACCTACAAAAGACCCCCCGCCATCGCGACACTACACGCCTCCCCCTATCATCCGCGTGGCATTGAACAACGGAACTTGGAATTTCATTACCAGAACGTGATACTCAAAGCAATTAACTCCACAGTACCACACTTTAGTTGCTCTGCGGCACTTTGCGACAAACGTCATCCTCGTTTTGAGTGTCTTCTAGCGTTTGAACACCTTCAATGGATATACTTTCTTTTGCTATTATTTTACAACGATTCCCAGCCCTGTGCCACACTATTATTGCTCTGCGGCAACCTCTGACATCTCATTATTATTCCTAAGATATTTTAGACATTTCTTGTCAAAAAGTATGCTTTCAACCCATTTAGTCGATTTTTTGTCGAGTCCGGACTTTCATAATAATCTACAAAAGACATCCCGCCACCGCAACATTACACACTTGCCCTTTACCATACACCTGGTATTGAACAGCGGAAATCGGCATTTCATTACAAGAATGGGGTACTCCAAGCAATTCATGGCAGAGTACCACACTCTTACTGCTCTGCGGCATCTTGCGACACCCGTCATCATCATTTTATGCGCTCAATGGATATATTTTCTATTGCTATTATTTTCCAACGAATACCAGCCCTGTGCCACACTATTACACATGGCATTGAACAGCAGATATTGGCATTTCATTACAAGAACGTGATACTCCAAGCAATTCAAGACAGAGAACCACACTCTTACTGCTCTGTGGCACCTACCAACACCCGTCATTATAATTTTAAGCGTCTTCTAACGATTGAACACCTTCAATGAATATATATTTAAACTACGTTTCAGATAGATTCATTTAACTTAGGTTTGCATGACCTCTCGTGCTAACCTAAATGAAATGAACCTAACTGTAACGTAGTTAACAAGTTTTCTGTTAGAAAACTTGTTAGGGTAAACAGAAAATGTTACTTCTTAGAGCAATTTTCCTGATTTTCCATAACGAGAGGTCATGCTAACCTAAGTTAAATGAGCCTAACTTAAACATGGTTTAAATATATATTCATTGAAGGTGTTCAATCGTTAGAAGACGCTTAAAATTATAATGACGGGTGTTGCAAGGTGCCACAGAGCAGTAAGAGTGTGGTTCTCTGTCTTGAATTGCTTGGAGTATCACGTTCTTGTAATGAAATGCCAATATTTGCTGTTCAATGCCACGTGTAATAGTGTGGCACAGGGCTGGTATTCGTTGGAAAATAATAGCAATAGAAAATACTAAGTTTTGCAAAGCAGTGGACCCTTTTTTAAGAAAGACATAACAACAAGCCCGCTGCTCCTGGAATTACTGCTAGGAGCCATATCTTTCTTCTACTCATACATGTTTTTTCATTTGTAATTTTTTTCACGTTTTATTTTTTGTATGTTTTATTTTTTAACTGCCTTTTCATTATTTTAATATTGTTGTAAATTTGTTTTTATTAATGGAAATTTTATTTACAAGAAGCTTAATCCCTTAGATATGTTGTTTAGGATGCGTCTTTAATACCTAGGTCTTTAAACAATTTAAGTACCCCTTCTGCCTTTTACCACTAAAAATGCATTAAAAACAATAATGTCTGAAAATAGATGTCTTCCGTCTTCATACCATGGACCATTGTTCTAAGAAAGACATAACAACAAGCCCGCTTCCTCTGGAATCACCTGATAGGAGCCATATTTTTCTTCTATTCATACATGTTTTTTTTTCTTTCCGTTTGTCATTTTTTCACGTTTATTTTTTGTTTGTTGTATTTTTTAACAGCTTTTTCATTGTTTTAATATTGTTGTAAATTTGTTTTAAATTTGTTACAAATTTGTTTTCTCTTAACTGAACATAAGCTTAATTATTTAGATACATTGTTTAGGATGCGTCTCTAATACCTAGGTGTTTACACAATTTAAGCATCCCTTCTGTCTTTTATCGCTAAAAATACATTAAGAACAATAATATCTGAAAATAGATGTTTTCCGTCTTCATGCCAGTTGTCGCAGGTGCATGAAACATGACATTCTAGTGCGTGCGAAAAATCAGAAATCTCCTTGCGTGTAATAGATTATTTCTAGAATATATTGTCTAGGACAGAATACTGGGAATGGTCTGTTATTCCTGATGCTTGGGGCACTGTTCCATTGGAAGAAAACTGACCTTTTGACTCCCAGCGAGGACAAAGATTTAAATAAAAAAAGAAGAAAGAAAACGCTTTGAAAGGAAGGAAAAAACGCGTTGAACGTTTCGATGAAAAATAAATGTCAAAGAAGTGATATGTGACAGCGATGTGCGCGTTGTCATTACGCAACATATGCGACTTCATTACGCGAAGTGTGCTAATATTACATAAAGAGTGAGCTGTCATTAAGTTAAAAGAAAGAAAAAAAATGCCTTGAACGTTTCGACGAAAAATGGAATGTCAAAAAGATATTATGTGACAGTGATGTGCGTGCTGTCATTACGTAAGATACGTGCTGACATTACATAAAGTGTGCGCCGTCATGAAGTTAAAAGAAAGAAAAAAATACCTTGAACGTTTCGATGAAAAATTAAATGTCAAAAAAGTATTATCTGACAGTGATATGTACACTGTCATTACGTAAGATGTGCGCCGTCGTTACATAAGGTGTACGCTGTCATTAAGTTACGGTCGGGGATTCCCCACGTGTCCTGACGCGAGGTTACATAAAATTACCTCATCCATATTACACATGGATTCAGGGGCTGTAGGGTTTTCTGATACACTGAATATGATGGATTGATTTTCATTAATAATATATCACTTTAAGGGGCTCTCATTTCCTCCTATTTCTGATAAAAGGCAAATTTTCTTAGGCTCGTAACCTTTGACGGGTAAGACTAAACTAAATGAAATTTATATATTTGAAATCAGCATAAAAAGCCAATTCTTTCGATATATTATTGGTTTCAAAATTATATTTTTTATAGTTTTGGTTACAATTGAGCCGGGTCGCTCCTTACTTACAGTTCGTTACCGCGAACTGTTTGATAGCAACATTGCCATATAATTCTCTTTGAAAGCATACCGAATATTTTCCTCAGATAATCATCCTTATTTAAGCCTGTCCAGTTTTCTTATAAAACATTCAGAGGGGAACAGTAGATCATTAGGGTAATAACTAATCCACCTTGAAGGCAGATGTTTTGTAATATTCCTTTCTGTGGCAATCCTTTTCAGAAGAAATACAATTTATAAGTAAAAACTTAAATCGAATACATAGAGGAGAGAGAATTCAAAAGCCATGCAGTAGGTTACTAAAAAAAAGACAAATTAAAGTAAAAAAAAGTAAACAGAAAATTTAGTGTGGCATGTTTTGTTTTACTCAACATATGAAAGGAACTTTATTCAGCAGATATTCTTCTTGCATGGGACCCTAGAATAGTATTTATTCTAATATTTCTTATGTTTAATTTAATCATTTTATTTTCTTAAATGATTATATTTTTACACCAATCTTCAACATTAAAAGATATTTTTATTTTAACTACATAGCCTGCTCTCGGTTACTCGCTTGAAGTGCGTTAGTAACTTTGGGTGCTCCTATATTGATCAGCTTCTGCCGAAAAATTCCTCATCCTGGTCCAATATATTGTAGAAACGCTACCTCTCATTACATATGCTAGTCTATAATAACCTCCGGCCCTGTACATCTCGAGTATCTGTGTGTCAACAATTTAGCATCACGAAATACTGTTCGCTTTCTATGATACTTTTAAATTGCGAAAGTGTCCCGCAAGTATGGTTGACTGTAATTCATTTTCCATGACGATGGCACACAAAATGACAAATGAGAACAATGTACTTCTTGTGGTACCACTTTTGAAGATACAGATTGAAACAGCTTTTTGTGGCAGAAGCAGCACAAAAATGAGTGGCAATCAGTTTGTTTAGGTTCTCTCAAAGTTGAAATAACATATTACAATTCGAACTTCTAAATTATTTGTTTCAAGGCCCACCCAAAATACTTCTGCTGAACATGTAAATACCTTTGTGTCCAGTTCATGCAAAGAACTCTGCATCAACCATTCCGGATAAATTTGGTTCAGTCAGTAAGAATGAAAACCGTCAACACATTTTTATATTATTTTGAGCCTCTCTGTTTAAGAACTAAATTGTTGTATTACAAATTAAATTTTAAGTAAGGAAGTTCAGTCAAAATTTCCGGTTAGGTGTATATATTTGCAATAGTTTCTTAATAAAGTTTCTAGTGAAATATTTGGCATAGATTTGAAGGGTTTCTCCATCATATGATCTAAGTCCTGAATAGTTTTTGTCATTTTAGGTGGGACTGAAGCCATCTCGACTAATCACGGGTACTGTTTCTGTTTTATGTTTCTGTTCTGTTTTCAAAGTACCTGTTTCTGTTCTGTTCAAACAAAAAACGGAAACACAACAGAAAAAGGTGACCTGTTTTTTATTTGCCTGTTCTGTTCTGTTTCTGTTTTTATACTAGCTACTTTGTCCTGTTTCTGTCTTTTCTACCTGTTTTTCAGTTTTTTCAAACAGTTCGTGGTAACGAACTGTAAGTAATGAGCGACCCGGCTTAATAGTAACCAAAACTCTAAAAGAAGGAATTTTGATACCAGTAGATACATAAAATAAATCAGATTTTTATGCTGAATTCAGATATATAAGTTTCACCATGTTTAGTTTTAACATCAAAAATTACGAGCCTGAAAAAATTTGCCTTTTTCCGAAAAAAGGGGGAAACTTCCCCTAAAAGTGATGGAATATTAATGAAAACCAATCCATCACATTCAGCGTATCAAAAAACCCTACTGCAGAGGTTTTCAGCTCCTATCTGCAAAAATGTGGAATTTTGTATTTTTTGCCAGTAGAAAGATCACGGATGCGTGTGTAGGCCTATTTGTTTTTTTCCCAGGGGTGATCGTATTGATCCAGTGGTCCTAGAATATCGCAAGAGGGCTCATTCGAATGGAAATTAAAAGTTCTAGTGCCCTTCTTAAGTGACCAAAAAAATGGAGGGCAACTAGGCCCCCTACCACGCTCATTATTTCCCAAAGTCACCTGATCAAAATTTTGAGATAGCCATTTTATGCAGCATAGGCGAAAATATAATAAATATGTCTTTGAGGATGACTTAATCCCCCACAGTTCCCAGGAGAAGGGCTGCAAGTTATGAACTTTGACCATTGTTTGCATATAGTATTGGTTATTGGGAAGTATACAGATGTTTTCAGGAGGGGTTTTTACTGACTAGGGAGGGTTGGATCAGAGGGCTACGTGGGAGGATGTTTCCACGGAGGATGTTTTCATGGGGAGAAGTACATTTCTATGAGGGGTGGGGGGCCGGATCTCCCAGCATTATTTGAAAAAGGATCAGAAATTAAATAAAAAAACAAGTTTTTTCAACTGAAAGTAAGGAGCAACATAAAAACTTAAAACGAACAGAAATTATTACGTTTATGAGGGTGGGTTCACCCCCTAGTCAATACCTCGCTCTTTACGCTAAAGTTTTGTTTAGTACTTTCAAAGAAGATATATATTCTAATTAAATGACCTTTGTCATTCAGGGGTCATTCTTAAAGAAATGGAACAAAATTCGAACTTTAGCCTAAAAAGCGAGGTATTGACTAGGGAGAGAACCCCCTCATATACGTAATAATTTCTGTTCGTTTTAAGTTTTAATGTTGCTCCTTACTTTCAGTTGAAAAAAACTTGTTTTTTTATTTAATTTAAGAAAAGCATGATGTCATCTTCTGATGACAACTTGGAAGTTCCAAGCAAAACTTGGAAGCTCCAAGCAAATGATCTCTCTGGGCACCCTACGGGAAAAAAGGAAGCAAAGAAAGTATCAGGTATAACTTCTGCAATGTGTCTCTAAAGGCTAAGGGAGTTTCTGCCACGGCATTTATATACCATCATAGGCAGCCAAGGCCATACCCAGGATTTTTTTCGGAAGGGGTTTTACTCAAAGATTTTTTTCGGGGGGGGGGTTTACACAAAAAACTCAAAAAACGCATACAAAATTTGTTTATATCTATTTTTGTTACGTTTTACGAGTCAAACAAATTTTTTTTTGTGGGGGGGGGGGCCAACCCCCCTAACCACTCCCCCCCTGGGTACAGCCTTGTAGGCAGCGCAATAGCACTGTGTGTATACTGATTGCCAATAAGACATCTCAGCAATATCCCAAGAACGATTGAGGGTATTATGTTCAAACTTTCGGGACTACTTCTATTATTATGAAGAAAATTAAAAAAAGAATAATGTTTTGACTTTTATAACTTCAATAAATCAAATATTATTAACATTTTAAGGAATAAATATCAGCATATGTACATTAAACTGGCAATGCACATTCTTTTGCTTTTTTTATTTCAGTAAAGTGCAAATTATGTTCTGGCCTTGGGAAGGCATAGGGGTTTTGAGCTTTAATCATGGTAATTTCTACTCGTTTTGAGTTTGACACGGTTATTTAATGTAACTAAATAAAAAAAAACAAGTTTTTTAAACTGAAAGTAAGGAGCGACATTAAAACTTAAAACGAACAGAAATTATTCCGTATATGAAAGGGGCTGTCCCCTCCTCAACGCCTCGCTCTTTACGCTAAAGTTTTTTATTGTTTTAAAAAATAAAGTTGTGAGACAGAGTCAAACTTTAGCGTAAAGAGCGAGGCGTTGAGGAGGGGACATCCCCTTTCATATACAGAATAATGTCTGTTCGTTTTAAGTTTTAATGTCACTCCTTGTTTTCAGTTTAAAAAACTTGTTTTTTCTATTTAATTTCTGATCGTTTTTTAGTTAATGCAGCTTTTATTTTGGCTCGCCGTCATTGAATAAGTAAACAAAATTTGCATAAAAATTTCACTTTTCTTTTGCTAAATGGCTGTCTTTAAATTTGGTTCTGACGTAATTTACAAATTAACTTACGTAACGAACTTCTATAGTCGTATATTTTTCTTCTGGAAAAAAATACAAAGTTGCAGATTTTTGTAGATATGAGCTTGAAACCTATGTTATAGGGTTTTCTGATACGCTGAATCCAACAGTGATTTTCATTATAAATTTTTCACTTTTAGGGGATGTTTCCCCCCTCTTTAAAAAATCAGGTAAGTTTTCTCAGGCTCGTAGCCTTTGATGAGTAATACTAAACTTAACAAAATTTGTATATTTAGACTCAGCATTATAAGCCCATTCTTTTGATACATTTATTGACATAAAAGTTCCGTTTTTAAAAGTTTCGATTACTATTGAGCCGTATCACTTGTTTTTTTTTTATTGTTTTTTTTTTATTACGTATATGTTATTACGTATATGATGGGGTTATCCCCTTATTCAAAACCACGCTCTTTTCTTTAAAAGTTAAAAAAAAATTTAATTAACAAACCCCTTAATAAGAAAGGCCTTTTAATTAGAAGAGATCGCTCTTTTGAAAGCACTAAAAAAAAAAAAAAACTCTAGCGAAAAGAGCGAGGTATTGACTTGGGGGAGAACCCCCTCATATACGTAATAATTTCTGTTCATTTTAAGTTCTAATGTTGCTTCTTACTTTCAGTTGAAAAAACTTGTTTGTTTAATTTAATGTATGATCGTTTTTTAAATAATGCTTGGAAATTTGGCGCCCCCTTCATAGAGGTGTTCCCTACCCCAAAGAAACAGCATCCATGGAAAGATTCTCCAGAGTAACTCCCGCCTCAAGCCCCCTCCCCCCCTCCCACCCAAAAAAATTATTCCTGAAAATGTCTGTATACTTCCCAATAACCAATACAATATGCAAGCAATGGGCAAAGTTCATAACTTGCAGCCCTTCCTCTGGGAACTGTGGGGGATTAAGTCATCGTAAAAGACATATTTATTATTTATTTAGCATTCGACTATGCTAAACAAAATGGCAATCTCAAAATTTTAATTGGGTGATTTTTAGAAAAAAATGAGCGTGGGAGGGGGCCTAGTTGCCCTCCATTTTTTTTGGTTACTTAAAAAGGGCACTAGAACTTTTAATTTCCGTTCCAATGAGCCCTCCTACGATATTCTAGGACCACTGGGTCAATACGATTACCCCTGGGTAAAAAAAAACCAAACAAACAAACAAATAAACACGCACCCGATGATCTTTCTTCTGGCAAAAAATGCAAAATTACACATTTTTGTAGATAGGAGCTTGAAACCTCTACAGTTGGGTGCTCTGATACGCTGAATATGATGGTGTGAATTTCATTAAGGTTCTATAACTTTTAGAGGGTCTTTCCCCCTTTTTTCAAAAATCAGCCAAATTTTCTCAGGCGCGTAACTTTTGATGGGTAAGATTAAACTTGATGAAACTTATATATTTGCAATCAAAATTAAAATCTGATTCTTTTGATGTATCTATTGGTACCAAAATTCCGGTTTTTAGAGTTTCGGTTACCATTGAGCCGGGTCGATCCTTACTTACAGTTCGTTACCACGAACTGTTTGATTTCTGTTCGTTTTGGGTTTCATTTATAATCCAAACAACGAAGAGAGGCTAGAGGGTAAAACTAAACGTTCCTGGTCTAAACTCCCTTTCGTGCCATTCTTCAAGTTTCTTTTAAAGCTGAATTATATCTAGGCTGTTGTTGGTGAACCTTATCAACAACTTTGCAAAAGAAACTTTCTGGCATAATCTTCTTGCCCTAGAAGTATTCAATTGCTATTAAGATTTTTCCATTACATTTTTCTTTTTTCTTCTAAGCCGCTTAACCTAAATTCAAAGCCAAATCTTTATTTCTATCTTGCGAGCCCTCCCAAAGAAAAGGAACAAAAGCTGGAGAACATGACTGCTTATCCAATTTTCCCCCAAGGGGATAAACGTACAAAGAGTTCAAGGTACCATATATTGCCACAAGGTGCAACATAGTTTGGAGATAATCCATTTGCCCCTCTATTTGGAATAAATTATC
Organism: Artemia sp. Qi Xiang Cuo; assembly: GCF_049724085.1. Taxonomy (NCBI): domain Eukaryota; kingdom Metazoa; phylum Arthropoda; class Branchiopoda; order Anostraca; family Artemiidae; genus Artemia; species Artemia sp. Qi Xiang Cuo. Next base: position 75,889,971 of record NC_142796.1, on the reverse strand, counting down.
TATCGTCCTGCTTGTGAATCATAAATAGTGTGTAGAATGATCACAATAAAAGGCTCTTTATGAATGGCAAATAATTAATGAAAATCAAAGGTTCTTTAACAAATTTTCCTTGTCAAATGAGAATATGGATTTACAATGTTTTATGAACATGATAAAAGCTCAGTTTAAACGAGTGAATTGAAAAGAGCCAATCCCAAACGGTTAGACAAACATGAAAAGGCTAAATGCTGAAAATGCCACAGAAGATATCTCTTTTTTAGAACTAATTAGAAAGAAGAGAAGGCAGCAGGGCTTCCACTTCTAAGGAGATTACCCTATTTTAGGGAGGAATCACTTCTTTTAGGGACACTTATTTTGAATCTAGGGACAAAGGGCAATCTGGGGTAAAGTAAGGATTTTTAGGGAAATCTGGGGTAAAGTAAGGATTTTAAGGGAAAATTTTATTTTTTCGAACAAAAGGCTGAAAAATTGTCAAAGATTGCGTATGCTAGGCTCTTAAAAAGCTTATTTAAAAAAGAAAATTGATATATAAATAGGGAAAATTGAAATCGAAACGTGGAAGCACCGGAAGGCAGGCACCTATAGAATAATTAATTTTTCGACGGCATTTTTACTTTAGAATTAAATTTAAAAACCCATTGTTTCAACTGAAAGTAAGGAGCAACATTAAAACTTAGAACGAATGGAAATTATTATGTGTAAGAAGGGGGTACCCCCTTCTTAATGCCTCACTCTTCACGCTAAAGATTTTTTGTACTTTTAAAAAAGCTACTTATTGTTCTAATTAAACAATCTTTGTTTTTTAGGAGTCATTCATAAAGAATTGGGACAAAAAGCTATACTTTTGCAGAAAGAGCGAGGAATTAAGAAGGGGGCAGCTCATCTTATAAACATAATAATTTTGTTCGTTTTAATTTTTAATGTTGTTCATTACTTTCAGTTGATTTTTTTTTTTTTTTTTCTGAGTTGTTTTTAATAATGCGGGAAAACCTGGCTCCCCAGGTTTTTTTTTAATGATAGGAAAAAACATGGCTCCCCAGGTCCTCAACAGAAAGTTCCTCTGGAAACCCAATCCCAGTGAAAATTTACCCTTTACAATTACCATTAACATCTTCACATGTAAAACTGAGTCAGCTGAGAGAAAGTCACACAAATAAAAAGAATTTTGTATAGGAATTCTAGCAATTTCCCCTAATGTGAAATTTTTCCTGAAAAGTTCACCCTCCGGAAGCTTCTTTCCCCATGAAAAATTATGTTCATGCGAAATCCCCTCGCAGAAAATTCACCGCCGTTCAGTCTCCTTGGTCACCTAAAAAGGGCACTATAACTTTTACCCTCCGTTCAAATGAGCCCTTTCCTGATATTCTAGGACTATTGGTTCGATTCGATCAATCCTGGGAGAAACAACCAGACAAAAAAAGGAGAAAAAAAATGAGCGTACATCCGTGATCTTTCTTGTTGGATTTTTTTTTTATATATATAGTGTGAGAGGTAGTTTAACATCCCAAAGACTGCTTTTAGTTCTTACCTGGATTTTGGTGATGGCACTTCCTCTATTACTTTGATTCGATCAACCCTGCGAGAAAAACTGACAAAAAAAACAACCAATGAATAAACACGTATCTGTGATCTTTCTTCTGGGAATTTCGGATATAGCGTGAGAGGTAGTTTAACATCCCAAGGGCTGTTTGTATTTCCTACTGGGATTTGGGTAATAGTATTTCGAAGATTTTTGTCATGGTCCCCTTCAGATATACCACAGATCATCATATCATCCAAAATTACTGAGAATCTATTGAGGTGGCTGAATGCCTCTTCCCTGTGTCGTTGGAACTCATCTTGTGCAGATTTGAGTCCAAAGAGCATACGTCTAAATCTTTATCGGCCATATGGAGATGATAACGTAGTTATTTCAGAAAATTCGTCACCAAGACATAAGTTCCAAAATCCTGTCTGGGCATCTAGGTTGGAGAAGTAGGGTACTCAACACCTACATGCTTTTGCAGAGTTCCTCAAAAGTTGGTATGGGGTGGTGGGATCGCTTTGTGGCTTTGTTGAGATTACGAGGATCTATACAGACTCTCAAGGTACTATCTGGTTTCTCAACAACCACAGCTGAGTTCACCTAATCAGTTAGATGGGTCAACTTCTCATTGACTCCTAGGTTGTCGAAACGATCTTGTTTATTCCTTGAATATGGATTGAAGACTCAAGGGGATTCCTCTCATGGGCTGAATAGATGGCTGTGTGCCTTTCTTGAGGACTATTTTACATTCATCTTCCAGTCTCTCAACTCCTTCAAATAAGTCGGAAAATTCTGTGAGTATCTTATCGGTGCTACTCCAGACTAAAGAAAAAGTATCAGCTTTACCAGGTTCAGTTGGTGACTCGCACTAAAGCCAAGGATATGAGTAGGGGCTGAATGCACTACAAAAAACTCTACGGAATGACTATCATTTGCTTTGTAGGCAAGGTCGATCTTACATGTCCCCAGGACGGGAATAGTCTGACCATAAAAGATTGTTAAAATGTTATTTGTAGGGTGGATTGCAGGTATTGGATTCAGTCTTTACACCGTCTCTCTGGTAATGATGCTAGCTTGTGCCCCTGTGTCAATCTTGAATTTCATACTGAACTGGTTGGAGATTCTTAGTTTAGCATATGGCTGGTCAGTTTTATTCATCATTAGTTGATGGAGGAATAGTTCGTCAGTTTGTTGAGCTTCAGAACTGATGATGTTCACAGCCTTTTTGCTACTTTATCAGCCTTTAGTAAAATGTTGAAAAATATATGCACTCTAGACTTTTGTTGTTTCTTGATAAAAAACAATTTGTCCATTACAATAAGTTTGGTTTTCGCCCTAAACACTCAACAGAACATGCTTGCATGGCCTTGCTGAAGTTCATTCACATGGCACTTGATGAGGTTAGAATTCCAGCTGCAATTTTCCTTGATGTCAGAAAAGCCTTTGACAGCATATCACATACTATCCTAATCTCCAAAATGGAGCACATGGGGATACAGGGAATCAGCTATCATTGGTTTGAAACTTATTTATCCGGAAGGTCTATCAGTATTGACCCCAAGCTTCAAGATCAATTTTGTGTTGATTTTGGTGTCCCTCAAGGGTCTATCCTAGGACCTATTTTATTCCTTATATTCATCAATAACCTTTTTATTGCTGTATCCGAACAAACTAGACAAAGTTGCTGTAGTATTTGTGATCACAATTTTGTTCCACCTAGTGACGCAGCTCTAGATCCAGTGCTATATGCATTTGCAGATGATAGTACTCTTCGGTGTTCAGAAATTAATGATTCTTCCCTGATCAAGAAAGTGTATTCTGTTCTAGAAAGAACCGTTGCTTGGTTTGATGCAAATAGTCTTGCCCTAAATCTAGTCTACTTATTCTTTCCAAATCAGGTACTTCTTGTCCTTTGTTTCAAACTATTTTTACCGCTTAAGGTGATATGACTTTTCCCCCTAATAGATAATCTCGATTCCGGGCGTTCTATTAGACAAAAATCTCTCTTGTCAATATTATGTGTTGTGCTCAAGCTTAAGCTCTCCAGAAACCTAGGAGTTTTTCTAAAGCTTCATTATTGCTTCCCTAGATCAATAATAAAGATCCTCTTTCACTCTCTCATTCAACCTTATTTATACTACTGTCCAACAGTATGGCTATCAACATTCTCTTCTTTTACCTTTCTTGTTTTCAAAATGTGTAACAAAGCAACTAAATTAGTGTCTGAGGTGACAGACCAGCTCAGCATGAATCGATTGGATGGCCAATCCACTTACATCTTTCTTTCCTCTTGTTTCATCTTCATGGATTTTTATGGACTCCTCCCTAATTTCTTCAAACAATTATATATTTTGAATTCTGAATTGCGCACTGAATCTTGTGTTTCTTTTTCTCTCAGAAATGATACGGATATTTTCATTCTTAAAACCCAAACCGGAAGATCAGATTTCAATCCAGTTTTATGTTGTGCCCCCATCTCGAATTCCCTACCAAGTCAAATTCGGCTATGTCATTCCTATGGACAATTTAAAAAATAGCTAACCATCTCTTATGCCTAGACAGTTAATTCTCTCCTCCCTTTGCTTACCCACTATGTTTGCTTTTCAATTTGTTTATTTCATTTATTTTGATTGGCATGGTAATTTTTGGTGTTATTCAGTTTTTTTCTTCTTCTTCTTCTTGTCCTTCTGTTTGATTTTAGTGCTGTTATGTTTAGTTTTCCACTCTCACAGGCCGAAGAGCCTTTGTGGGGGTCTAAAGTTCTGTGATTTTTTTCTCTGTTTCTTTTAAATAAATTGATTGATTGATTAATTTGATTTATTACTAGGACAGACACGAGCAAAATTGTTGTTTTTTTTGCAGTTATTGCAGATCTCTTCTTTTGCAGGGCACTGGTGATCCTGTGAATACTCTCCACCAGAGAAGTAACACTCATGGTTTTCAATTCAGTCACGATTAGGTTTCCGTCGTCTATTTTAATTCATCTTGGTGACATCAACTTTTGTTTACCATAACTAGTTGATTTTGTTGACATTGTCTTAAGTTGTAATTGGATTTCTGTGTAAGTTCCTGCTACTTTGCTAGCATCTGAGAGGGTCAGTTCGGATCCCTACTGCATTTCATATATATTCAGCACTCCATGAATATTCTGGGACTGTTCCAAAGATGTGGTGATCACGAACCATTTCGTCAACAATCGTTGATCTATATGAACAGTCACGAACCAAGACTTTCAGTTTAGTCGCATATTGTTCTATAATTTTGCCTTCCCTTTGGTCATGTTTGAGGAATTTATATCCGGAGAACGCGGGGTTCGATTGTCGACTAAAGTAGTCATTGAATTTGGCAAGGTTTACACTAATTTTGTCTTTTCATCAGCTACTGGCGTCCAAGTACTGAATACATCTCGTCCTTTGCACACTCGATTTTTTCACTTTTTCCACTCAGGGTTCCATCAAACATTAGATCATCATGACTTTTGAATCTGGTGCAAGCTTCTTTTAGATAGTCCGATTCCCAGTTCAGCTCAGGATATGGGGCGGTAGCATCCATATTCTACTCTGACACTATGTAACGATTTGTCTCTTCAAGCACATACTTCAAAGACCCAGGTCACAAAACCTGAAATAATGCAATCATAAGCAAAGCACAAGCAATACATAACGGTAAGCAAAACCACAAGCAATGTATAACAGCACACATACACAAAATGCAAGCCAACAACTAAGGAATATTGTATTAGCCGTTCCAGATAAATTACAGATGTGCCATTTTGACAACCGGGATGCAGATAATGCCTTTGATTTAAATGCCCTTAAAACCCCCTAAGAGTTACAACTTAATACACACAGCCTTTTTGGACACCTATGATGAAAACCGTCTCCTCTTCTGTTTCAAAACCTATATGTACACAACGGGCGGCCTGCACAATTTGTGACCCTTGCCCCAGGAGCTTTGGGGGTCATGTCATCACCGGAGGCATATTTATTGGAGCTTTCAACTATTTTGAACAAAATTGATGCCTCAAAAATTTTGATCGGATGTCGTTCAAGGGCCATGGGATTGGTTTAAAGGACATTCGAATGGACTTGTTACCCTCTAATTACTTTTTGACTTTTGTAAAAGGTACTAGAATTTTCAATTAACAATCGAGTGGGCCTCCTTGGAAGTTTTACAGTCAGCACTTCCACAAAAAGTGGTATGGTGAAAAAAAAACATGACAGCCATTTAGCTCTTTACTTAGGCGGTGCTACTGCACTGCTTATAACCAAGTTCTAATTTATGCATGGTATAATAATAACTATAGAAAAGTTGGACGTGAAGTGGTAGCTTTACTATTTTATTTAAAAAACAGAACAAAAAGAAACAAATCACGCTAATGTAAAAAAGAAAAAAAATATTTTCCATATTCTCAACCAGAAACATATTCCTAATCATAAATAAGTTGCATTGCTATAGTTTACTACTTAAAGACTCATCATCACATATTTTTTTTTATCTTTTATTTATTTAGACCTGCATAATTCTTCCCTTGAAGAAAACTGGTAGAAGCTCTACTTCAGATCCTCTTGAGATTTGAGAAGTAGGCTACTCTAAATAATAAATGATGCAAGCAGGAAAAGCACAAAAGTTTCTCTTTGCCTTGATTTTTCTACCTTAATTAAAACGGAAACGCCAAATAGCTTACATGGGCAATTTTTTTTTTCAAAGTACACTATAAGAATTAATAACTTAGACAAGAGAAAATTATGATTGTAAGAATTTTAATACCCAAATGACTTTTTGGATTGAATTTTTTTTTTTTGCTCCGTTGATTGCTTCTTTTGCTTCCTGTTTATTTAGAAGGTTATTCAGCTGCGTATTGTCCCTGTAAAGAGAGGTGAATTATGAAGAACCGTATTTTTTTCTATCACAGAATCAACTACGATACGCCAGTATAAGGGGCGAAAGCAGTCCAAGTCACTTGGCTATCTCTTCAATGTTAAAGAAATTTTGTTTGTCAGAGGCAACGCAGTAGCGTTGCCTATAGTAAAGGCCATACGGCTCCAATGTTTTATTATTATTATTATTATTTTTTTCCCAGAGGCACTTCATATGGAAGGGGTTGTCGTAGAAACTTCAAAGGGGGCTCATTCGATTGGAAATCGAGAGTTCTAGTGCCATTTTTTAATAGTCGAAAATGATTGGAGGGCGACTATCCCCCCACGCCCATCATTCCCCCAAACACATCCAATCAAAATTTTGAGATAGCGTAGTTGTTTCAGCGTAGCGTAGCTGATTTCCAGCGTAGTTTGTTCAGCTTAGTTGATTTCCAGATAGAAAATATATTTTTAAGGAGAACACTTCCCCACAACCCTCAGGGCAAGGGTTTTGAGTTATGCCCTGGGGGTATATAAGGTTTTTATAGAAGGCGTTGTCGTAGAAACTTCAAAACAGGCACATTCGATTGGAAATTAAAGGGCTAGTGCCCTTTTTAATAGTCAAAGTGATTAGAGTGCAACTAGCCCCCCCCCACGCCCATCATTTCCCCAAAAATATCCAATCAGAATTTTGAGATAGCCATTTTGTTCGGCGTAATTGATTTCCAGATAGAAAATGTATTTTTGAGGAGAACACTCCGCCACAACCCTCAGGGCAAGGGTTTTAAGTTATGCCGTGGGGGCATATAAGGTTTTTATAGAAGGTGTCGTCGTAAAAACTTCAAAAAAGGCTCATTCGATTGGAAATTCAAAGGGATTGTGCCCTTTTTAATAGTCGAAAGTGATTGGAGGGCAACTATCCCCCCGAGCCCATCATTCCCCCAAACACATCCAATCAAAATTTTGAGATAGCCATTTTGTTCAGCGTAGTTGACTTCCAGATGGAAAATATTTTTTTCAGGAGGACAATCCCCCACAACCCTCAGGGCAAGGATTTTAAGTTATGCCCTGGGGGCATATAAGGTTTTTATAGAAGCCGTTGTCGTAGAAACTTCAAAAAGGCTCACTCGATTAGAAATTCAAAGGGCTAGTGCCCTTTTTAATAGTCAAAAGTGATTGGAGGGCAACTAGCCCCCTCCCCCCCACGCCCATCCTTCCCCCACCCACATCCGCTCAAAAATTTGAGGTAGCCATTTTGTTCAGCGTAGTTGAATTCCAGATAGAAAATATGTTTTTGAGGAGGACAATCCCCCACAACCCTCAAGGCAAAGGGTTTTAAGTTATGCCCTTGGGGCATATAAGGTTTTTGTAGAAGGCGTTGTCGTAGAAACTTCAAAACAGGCTCATTCGATTGGCAATTCAAAGGGCTAGTGCCCTTTTTAGTATTCGATGTTGATTGGAGGGCAACTAGCCCCCCCCCCCACGCCCATCAGTCCCCCAAACACATCCAATCCAAATTTTGAGATAGCCATTTTGTTCAGCATAGTTGATTTCCACATAAAAAATATGTTTTTGAGGAGGACACTCCCCCACAACCCTCAGTGCAAGGGTTTTAAGTTATGCCCTAAGGGCATATAAGGTTTTTGTTGAAGGTTTTGTCGTAGAAACTTCAGAAAACTCTCATTCAATTGGAAATTCAAAGGGCTAGTGCCCTTCTTAACAGTCTAAAATGATTTGAGGGCAACAAACCCCCCTCTCACACCCACCTTTTCCCCAAACACATTCAATCAAAATTTTGAGACAGCCATTTTATTAAACGTAGTTTTAAGGTCTGAAAATTAGGTCTTTGTGACAACTCTCCCACAGTCCTCAGGGCAGGGGTTGTAATTTAAGGATTCTCCGAATCCTTCATATTTTTTTATGGAAAGGATGCTCGTATAAACTTTAGTGAGGGCTCATTTGATTGGAAATTGAAAGTTCTTGTTCACTTTTTAAGAATCAAAAGAGATTGGAGGGCAACTAGCCCCCCTCTGGCGTGGCAACTAGCCACGCCCTAAGTGCATCAGATAAAAATTTTGTTAAAAATAGTTGAAAGGTTAAGTAACAAAACTCTGGCGTCGACAAAACCCCCCAGGGCCCGGGGGCAGGAAGGGATTCTCGTATAAACTTCAGAGAGGGCTCATTTGATTGGAAATTGGAAGTTCTATTCCAGCTCTTACGAGTCAAAATCGATCGAAGGGTAAATACCCCCCACCACGCCCTTTTCCCCACCCCTCCCTTTGAACTAATTCTGTTTATACCTGAAGGACCAATGAGAGTTAGAATGTGTTGGTATTAACATACACATTTTAGGCATCTGCTCTCCTCCCTAACAAGGAAAGAAACAGAGTGTGTCAGGCAGTGGTGGATCCAGGGGAGCGGCGAGGGGGGCGCCCCCCTAAAGTAGTCTCAAGTAATGTAATTTACTTAATTAACGCAAGATTGCGCTAACTAAACTTGCTCCCAACGCAACTTTATCGGATCAACCTATTTTACGCCCCCCCCTAAAAAATCCTAGATCCGCCCCTGGTGTAAGGTCACTTTAAATTTTAATTTGTAATTCAATGAACCCCGTTCCAAAGTTTATGCGACCACCTCTTCTACATAAAGTGCCCCTGGAAAAATAAATAAGTATTAATTCATTAAACCCTTATGGCTCTTTACTTAGGTAACGCTATAGCATTCCTTCTGACCTAAAAAGTTGAGTAAAAATTTCAGCTTCCATTTTTATGAATATCCAAAATTATCTGAGAGGAATATGTTTGGGGAGCATATTCCACGGCTGGGAAATTTGTGCTGGGTGGAATTTAACGCGGGGGAATTATCAGCAGGAAAAGAAAACGTTTTTTGAGGGGGGAGGAATTTCCCAGGGCTGGGTTTTCCAAATAAGAATTATTCAGGGAGGGGACGACTAAACCCATTCGATAATATTCTAAATTTTACATCTGAAAGTAACGGGAATAAAGAATCAACGGAAACGTCAGAGATAGCACTTCAGGTTTCTTTAGACGATTTTGTTCGTGTCTTTTGAAAAAAAGACATTTTCAAAAGACAGATTAATTTCATTTGTTTTACTTTCTCTGTGGCTGCTCAATTATGCATGTGAGGGGGGAGACTTCCCCCCACCACTGTCTCCGCTAAGGTTTCATTTTTTATCTCAAGCCTTAAAAATGAACGCAATGCGATAAATTTATAACTCAATATAACATATATAGAATAATATATGCACACAACACAGAATAATTAATCAAAATTGCATATTATGAGTTGAGGCTCACCCAAATGATGGGCCAGGGGCCTCACCATTCCACAATCTATGAAATAAATCCTGCAATAACTGAAAATATAAAGTATTTTTGAGTATTTTAACGTCTTCCACAACTCAAACGGTCCAACATTCTACAGCCCAATGAAGCTGTATAATCTCCTAAATCGGGAACGGAGGAGATAAGTGAAGTTCCGCCCCGTATTGGATGATCTCCAACCTCACCCTCCCTCTCTCCTACTGTCTACGCTAAAGTTTCTTCCTTCTGCCAACTACGCCGCCCCACCCCAAAGACTTTAATAAGGTAAAGTTTTGTATCGGAAGAACACATAGTAAGTCTATTATAATTATCCAATTATAAGGTTAAAATACATACTCTGTGATAGATACAAAATAGCTTTGGCACACAAAATCCTATTAAGGTCAATCCCAAACAGTCGTGATTCCTTTGTGTCAGCAAGTGAAATGGTCAAAACACCCTTATTGGAGCTATCTTTCAATCCATTCATTGTTGCCAATCGTTGTCCACAAGTTATGCAAGCTGTCTATTGTTCATATATAAGGTTTTTATCAAAGAGGTAGTCGTATAGACTTTGAAAGAAGCCTCATTCCATTTAAATAGAAAGTTCTAGATCCATTTTTTAAAGTCAAGAATAATCGGACAATAAGCAACCCCCCCCCCCCATTCAATAAAAACTTTAAAATTTTTGAAATAAAAAAATAAAAAAAATTAATTAAAAAAAAAATTTCCTATAAATAAGTTTTTCAAAGAAAAGTACATGCCATTTTAAACTTAAGCTCAGGAGATATGAATACCTGTTAAAATTCAAACTCAAAACGACCAGAAATTACTATTAAAGAATAAATGAAACCCAAAACGAACAGAAATTAAATAAACAATCATAGAAAAAAACATACAACAAGTAATAATATAAATGAATAAATAGATTTTAAAGCGAGGCCTTTCGATTTCCAATCGAATGAGCCCTTTTTGAGTTTCTACGACAACTCTTCCTATAAACCCCTTATATGCCCCCAGGGCATAAATTACAAACCTTACCCTAAGGGCTGTGAGGGTAGTTGTCATCCTCTAAGACCTAATATCCAAAACTTTCAACTACGTCAAACAAAATGGCTATCTCAACATTTTGATTGGATGTGTCTGGGAAAATGGTGGGCGTGAGAGGCTCGTTAGTGTTTCTCCGATCACTTTCAACTATGAAAAAAGGCATCAGCCCTTTCAATTTCCAATCAAATGAGCCCTTTTGAAGTTTCTACTACAACGCTTTCAATAAAAACCTTATATTCCCTCAGGGGATAACTTACAACCCTTGCCCTGTAGGCTGGGGGGGGGGTGTCATCCACAAAGACCTAATTTCCAGAACTTTCTACTACTTTTAACAAAATGGCTATCTGAAAACTTTGATTGGATGTGTTTGTGGGAATGGTGGGCGTGAGAGGGGGGTTAGTTACTCTCCAATCACCTTCAACTATTAGAAAGGGCACTAGCCCTCTCAATTTCCAATTGAATGAGACCTTTTTGAAGTTTTTACGACAAATCTATCATTAAAAACCTTATATGCTCCCAGGGTATAACTTACAAAATTCGCCCTGGGGACTTTGGGGGATTTGTCATCCTTAAATACATAATTTCCAGAACTTTCCACTACGTTGAACAAAATGGCCATCTCTAAACTTTGACTGAATGTGTTTGGGGAAAGGGTGGGAATGAGAGGGGGGTTAATTACTCTCCGCTCACTTTCGACTATTAAAAAGGGCAATTTCAATTTCCAATCAAATGAGCCCCTTTTGAAATTTCTACAACCACTTTCTGTATAAACGTTATATGTCCCCAGGGCATAACTTGCAACCGTTGCACTTAGGGCTCTGATGGGTTTATCATCATAAATTCCCTAATTTCCAGAACTTTCGACTACGTTGAACAAAAGGGATATATCAAAATGGTGACCGAATGTGTTCGGAGAAATGGTGGGCCTGAGAGGGGGTTAGTTACCTTTCAATAACTTTCGAATATTAAAGGGCACTAGCCCTTTCAATTTTCAATTGAATGAGCCCTTTTTGATGTTTTTACAACATTGTTTTCTATAAAAACCTTACATGCTCCCAGGGCATAACTTACAACCCTTGCCCTGAGGGTTGTGAGGGGGGTGGATTGTTATCCTTAAAGACATAATTTCCAAAACTTTCAACTACGTTGAATAAAATGGCTATCGGCAAATTCTGATTGGATGTGTTTGGGGAAAAGGTGGGCGTGAGAGGGGGGTTAGTTGCCCTCAAATACCTTTCGACTATTAAAAAGAGCACTAGCCATTTCAATTTCTAATCGAATGAGCCCTTTTTGAAGTTTCTACGACAAAGCGTTCTATAAAACCTCATATGCCCCAAGGGCATAACTTAAAACCCTTGCCCTGAGGTCTGTGAGGGGGCTGTCATCCTCAAAAACTTAATTTCCAGAACTTAAAACTACGTGGAGTAAAATAGCTATCTCCAAATTTTGATTGGATGTGTTTGGGGAAAAGGTGGGCGTGAGAGGGTGGTTAGTTCCCCTCCAATCACTTTCGACTATTAAAAAGGAATTTTCGTTTGAATTTCCAATCGAATGAGCCTTTTTTGAAGTTTCTACGCCAACACCTTTTATAGAAACCTTATGTGCCCCCAGGGCATTACTTATAACCCTTATCCTGAAGGCTGTTGGGGAGTGTCCTCCTCAAAAACATAATTTCTATCTGGAAATCAACTACGCTGAACAAAATGGCTATCTCAAAATTTTGATTGGATTTATTTCAGGAAACGGTGGGCGTCAAAGGGGTGTTAGTTGCCTTCCAATCACTTTCGACGATTAAAAAGGGCACAAGCCAATCCAATTTCCCATTGAATGAGCCATTTTCAAAGTTTTTACGACAACTCCTTCGATACGAAGTGCCCGAGTATGGAGGAAAAAAAATAATACATTATGGCTACAGCGTTCTTTACTTAGGCAGCGCCATTACGCTGCCTATGATAAACATCTTACCAGCCAGGTGTGCAAGAATTTGCTGTGGATGGGACCCATACTATCAAAATGGTATAAAAGGGTAAATCAGGAAAATATGGGGTAGCCTGAAATTGTAGTTTAGACTTTAGACACTTCTTGCTATTTTGGAAAGCAGTTGAGTTAGGTGAATAACACTTTCAGAAATGAATTCAGGGCCAAAATATTCGAGCTAATTGAAAATGACAATGAAAATGGGCAAATATTGAGCAGTTCATATTTTTGACGCATGAATAAAGTGAACATACCACTCGATTTCTTTTTTTATGCTCTTTCCGAATATAATAATCGTTTTTGTCGCAAGTCACTCCGTCCCACCCAAATATACCAACTCAAGGTCTATATTTTCACATTGGGGTGGGGGAGGGGGTAAATTTCAAACTTACTTCTTGAGTCAGAATTGCATCCTGAATTCAAATTGAGTAAATATATACCCTAGTGGTATGCGTGATTACTTCGTGAAAGTTACTCAGTATTCTCTTTCATTTGCCTTACAAAAGATCAATGCCCTAAACAAAGAGTTTCAAGCTGAGGGAACACGGATTCACAGGCTTTTGGAAGTTTGCGACAGACGTATCTGTTGCTCCTCAAGTGCTTTGTCAAAAAGGAAAAAAAAGAGCCCGTACAAGAGCCATTTAAAGTTCGTTTGAGCCCAGCTCATTTTCTTGCAATTGATTGTAAAAAGGTGGGACCAAATAAACTGTGCCCCATGAGAAGCCTTCAAAACACTGGCCTATTGAGTGCTCAGCAGGTTCACTGCATCCAGATAAGCTGTCTGATTTTTTTTAGAATTGTACTCACAAATGAGCAAACGAATTGACTACAATGACCTAACTTTGGAAAATCTCAAATGCTTAAGTCCAAATGTTGTCTTATCTGGAGATGTGGAAACTCTTGTGCCTCTTTTTCAACGGTTTCCGAATTTGTTGGGAGACAATGAGGCACAAAGTGATAAAATGCAAATAAAATGCAAAAAACACGCAATTTTGTGTGCTGTTTTGAGGGATGATAAATCCGTGTTTCTGCTTTCATTTTTTTTCTCTCGCTGTGGTAGGGTACGGTACTTGACTTGACTATAGTGAAGTCAGCTATAGTTCAAGACTACTTACTTGGACCTCTTATATTCCTTTCAAAACACTTGGATAAAATGGAGACAAAACTTCAACTAAAGATTGGATGCAGTCAACTATAGTTCAGTTAAAGATCTAAGCAATCAAAACAAACACCTGCAAATTCCAAGCAGAGCATGTAACAGTTACATTCTCTTGATTTTTCAAAGTTCATTTTGAATTTCTTTCATTGAAATGCAAGAGTTGGATTATTTCAGTAGTGTTATGTCGTGGTTTACCTTGTCACAGTTACATTCTCTTAATTTTTCAAAGTTCATTTTTAATTTCTTTAATTGAAATGCAAGAGTTGGAATATTTCAGTAGTGTGTTGTCGTGCTTTATCTTGTCACAGTTCATTCTCATGATTTTTCAAAGTTCATTTTGAATTTCTTTCATTGAAATGCAAGAGTTGGATTATTTCAGTTGGGTTTTTTCATGGTTTACCATGTCACAGTTACATTCTCTTGATTTTCCAAAGTTCATTTTGGATTTCTTTCGTTGAAATGCAAGAGTTGGAATATTTCAGTAGTGTTTTGTCGTAGTTTACCATGTCACAGTTACACTCTCATGATTTTTAAAAATTTATTTTAGATTTATTTCATTGAAATACAAGAGTTGGAATATCTCAGTAGTGTTTTGTCGTGGTTTACCTTGTCACAGTTACATTCTCTTGATTTTTCAAATTTCATTTTTGATTTTTACATTCTCTTGATTTTTCAAAGTTCATTTTGAATTTCTTTCATTGAAATGAAAGTGTTGGATTACTTCAGTGGTGTTTTGTCGTGGTTTACCATGTCACAGTTACATTCTCTTAAATTTTCAAAGTTCATTTTTAATTTATTTCTTTGAAATGCAAGAGTTGGAATATTTCAGAAGTTTATTTTTGTGCTTTACCTTGTCACAGTTACATTCTCTTGATTTTTCAAAGATCATTTTGGAATTATTTCATTGAAATGCAAGAGTTGGAATGTTTCAGTAGTGTTTTGTCTTGGTTTACCTTGTCACAGTTACATCCTCTTAATTTTTTCAAAGTTCATTTTGGATTTTTACATTCTCTTGATTTTTCAAAGTTCATTTTGAATTTCTTTCATTGAAATGCAAGAGTTGGATTATTTCAGTAGTGTTTTGTCGTGGTTTACCTTGTCACAGTTACATTCTCTTGATTTTTCAAAGTTCATTTTGTATTTTTTTCTTTGAAATGCAAGAGTTGGAATATTTCAGTAGTGTTTTGTCGTGGTTTACCTTGTCACAGTTACATCCTCTGTATTTTTTCAAAGTTCATTTTGGATTTTTATATTCTCTTGATTTTTCAAAGTTCATTTTGAATTTCTTTCGTTGAAATGCAAGAGCTGGAATATTTCTGTAGTGTTTTGTCGTGGTTTACCATCTCACAGTTACATTCTCTTGATTTTTCAAAGTTCATTTTGAATTTCTTTCGTGAAATGCAAGAGTTGGAATATTTCAGTAGTGTTTTGTCGTGGTTTACCATGTCACAGTTACATTCTCTTGATTTTTCAAATTTCTTTTTGGATTTCTTTCATTGAAATGCAAGAGTTAGAATATTTCAGTAGTGTTTTGTCATGGTTTACTATGTCACAGTTACATTCTCTTGATTTTTCAAAGTTCATTTTGAATTTCTTTCATTGAAATGCAAGAGTTGGATTATTTCAGTGGTGTTGTGTAGTGGATTACCATGTCACAGTTACATTCTCTTAAATTTTCAAAGTTCATTTTTAATTTTTTTCTTTGAAATGCAAGAGTTGGAATATTTCAGTAGTGTCTTGTCGTGGTTTACCTTGTCACAGTTACATCCTCTGTATTTTTTCAAAGTTCATTTTGGATTTTTACATTCTCTTGATTTTTCAAAGTTCATTTTGAATTTCTTTCGTTGAAATGCAAGAGCTGGAATATTTCTGTAGTGTTTTGTCATGGTTTACCATGTCACAGTTACATTCTCTTAATTTTTCAAAGTTCATTTTGAATTTCTTTCATTGAAATTCAAGAGTTGGATTATTTCAGTAGTGTTTTGTCGTGGTTTACCTTGTCACAGTTACATTCTCTTGATTTTTCAAAGTTCATTTTGGATTTTTACATACTCTTGATTTTTCAAAGTTCATTTTGAATTTCTTTCATTGAAATGCAAGAGTTGGTTTTTTTGAATTTTGAATTTTTCTCGTTGAAATGCAAGAGTTGGAATATTTCAGTAGTGTCTTGTTGTGCTTTACCTTGTCATAGTTACATTCTCTTGATTTTTCAAAGATCATTTTGGATTTGTTTCATTGAAATGCAAGAGTTGGAATATTTCAGTAGTGTTTTGTCTTGGTTTACCTTGTCACAGTTACATCCTCTTGATTTTTTCAAAGTTTATTTTGGATTTTTACATTCTCTTGATTTTTCAAAGTTCATTTTGAATTTCTTTCGTTGAAATGCAAGAGTTGGAATATTTCAGTAGTGTTTTGTCATGATTTACCATGTCACAGTTACATTCTCTTGATTTTTCAAAGTTCATTTTGAATTTCTTTCATTGAAATGCTAGATTTGGATTATTTCAGTAGTGTTTTGTCGTGGTTTACCTTGTCACAGTTACATTCTCTTGATTTTTCAAAGTTCATTTTGAATTTCTTTCATTGAAATGCAAGAGTTGGAATATTTCAGTAGTGTTTTGTCATGGTTTACCTTGTCACAGTTAAATTCTCTTAATTTTTCAAAGTTCATTTTGATTTTCTTTCATTGAAATGCAAGAGTTGGAAATTTCAGTAGTGTTTTGTCATGATTTACCATGTCACAGTTACATTCTCTTGATTTTTCAAAGTTCATTTTGAATTTCTTTCATTGAAATGCAAGAGTTGGATTATTTCAGTAGTGTTTTGTTGTGCTTTATCTTGTCAAAGTTACATTCTCTTAATTTTTTCAAAGTTCATTTTGAATTTCTTTCATTGAAATACAAGAGTTGGAATATTTCAGTAGTGTTTTGTCGTGGCTTACCATGTCACAGTTACATTCTCTTGATTTTTCAAAGTTCATTTTTAATTTCTTTCATTGAAATGCAAGAGTTGGAAATTTCAGTAGTGTTTTGTTGTGGTTTACCTTGTCACAGTTACATTCTCTTGGTTTTTTCAAAGTTCATTTTGAATTTCTTTCACGAAATGCAAGAGTTGGAATATTTCAGTAGTGTTTTGTCGTGGTTTACCTTGTCACAGTGACATTCTCTTGATTTTTCAAAGTTCATCTTGGATTTCTTTCGTTGAAATGCAAGAGTTGGAATATTTCAGTAGTGTTTTGTAGTGGTTTACCGTGTCACAGTTACATTCTCTTGATTTTTCAAAGTTCATTTTGGATTTCTTTCATTGAAATGTGTTTTGTTATGCTTTACCTTGTCACAGTTACATTCCCTTGATTTTTCAAAGTTCATTTTGAATTTCTTTCGTTGAAATGAAATAGTTGTAATATTTAATTAGTTTTTTTTTGTGCTTTACCTTGTCACAGATACATTCTCTTGATTTTTCAAAATCAAGAGAATGTAACTGTGACACGGTAAACCACGACAAAACACTACTGAAATATTACAACTCTTGCATTTCAACGAAAGAAATTCAAGATGAACTTTGAAAAATCATGAGAATGTAACTGTGACAAGGTAAAGCACGACAAAACACTACTGAAATATTCCAACTCTTGCATTTCAATGAAAGAAATTCAAAATGAACTTTGAAAAATTCAAGAGAATGTAACTGTGACAAGGTAAACCACGACAAAACACTACTGAAATATTCCAACTCTTGCATTTAAATGAAAGAAATTGAAAATGAACTTTGAAAAATAAAGAGAATGTAACTGTGACAAGGTGAACCATAACAAAAACACTACTGAAATATTCCAACTCTTGCATTTCAACGATAGAAATCCAAAAATGAACTTTGAAAAATCAAGAGAATGTAACTGTGGCAAGGTAAGCCATGACAAACCACTACTGAAATATTCCAACTCTTGCATTTCAATGAAAGAAATTCAAAATTAACTTTGAAAAAAATTAAGAAAATGTAACTTTGACAAGGTAAATCACAACTAAAAGTACTGAGATATTCCAACTACTGCATTTCAAGGAAAGAAATCAAAAACGTACTTTGAAAAATAAAGAGAATGTAACTGTGACAAGGTAAACCATGTCAAAACACTACTGAAATATTCCAACTCTTGTATTTCAATGAAAGAAATCCAGAATGAACTTAGAAAAATCAAGAGAATTTAACTCTGACATGGTAAACCATGACAAAACACTACTGAAATATTCCAACTATTCCATTTCAACGAAAGAAAAACAAAATGAACTTTGAAAATCCAGAGAATGTATCTGGGGCAAGGTAAACCATGACAAAACACTACTAAAATATTCTAACTCTTGCATTTCAACGAAAGAGATTGAAAATGAAGTTTGAAAAATCAAGAGAATATAACTGTAACATGGTAAACCACGACAAAACACTACTGAAATATTCCAACTCTCGCATTTCAACAAAAGAAATCCAAAATGAACTTTGAAAAATCAAGAGAATGTAACTGTGACATGGTAAACCATGACAAAACACTACTGAAATAATCCAACTCTTGCATTTCAACGAAACAAATTCAAAATGAACTTTGAAAAATCTAGAGAATTTAACTGCGACATGGTAAACCAAGACAAAAAAATACTGAAATATTCAAACTTTTGCATTTCCAGGAAAGAAATACAAAATGAACTTTGAAAAATTAAAAGAATGTAACTGTGACAAGGTAGACCACGACATAAAACTACTGAAATAATCCAACTCTTGCATTTCAATGAAAGAAATTCAAAATGAACTTTGAAAAATAAAGAGAATGTAACTGTGACATAGTAAACCATGACAAAACACTACTGAAATATTCCAACCCTTGCATTTCAACGAAAAAAATCCAAAATGAACTTTGAAAAATCAAGAGAATGTAACTGTGACATGGTAAACCACGACAAAACACTACTAAAATATTCCAACTCTTGCATTTCACGAAATAAATTCAAATGAACTTTGAAAAATCAAGAGAGTGTAACTATGACAGGGTAAACCACGACAAAATACTACTGAAATATTCCAACTCTTGCATTTCACGAAAGAAATTCAAAATGAACTTTGAAAAATCAAGAGAATTTAAAAATCCAAAATGAACTTTGAAAAAATCAAGAGGATGTAACTGTGACAAGGTAAACCAAGATAAAACACTACTGAAATATTCCAACTCTTGCATTTCAATGAAAGAAATCCAAAATGAAATTTAAAAAATCAAGAGAATATAACTGTGACAAGGTAAAGCACAACAAGACAGTACTGAAATATTTCAACTCTTGCATTTCAACGAAAAAAACTCAAAATGAACTTTGAAAAATTAAGAGAATGTAACTGTGACAAGGTAAACCACGACAAAACACTACTGAAATAATCCAACTCTTGCATTTCAATGAAAGAAATTCAAAATGAACTTTGAAAAATCACAGAATGTAAAAAAAATCAAGAGAATGTAACTGTGACAAGGTAAACCACGAAAAAACACTACTAAAATATTCCAACTCTTGAATTTCACTAAAGAAATTAAAGTATAACAGTCAAAAATTAAGATAATATCACTGTCAGAAGGTAAACCAAGACAAAATCCTACTGAAATGTTACAACTCTTGCATTTCACAAAAGACATTCAAAATGAACTTTGAATAATCAAGAGAATGTCAAAATCCAAAATGAACTTTGAAAAAATCAAGAGGATGTAACTGTTACAAGGTAAACCAAGACAAAACACTACTGAAATATTCCAACTCTTGCATTTCAATGAAAGAAATCCAAAATGAAATTTAAAAAATCAAGAGAATGTAACTGTGACAAGGTAAAGCACAACAAGACACTACTGAAATATTCAAACTCTTGCATTTCAACGAAAAAATTCAAAACGAACTTTGAAAAATTAAGAGAATGTAACTGTGACAAGGTAAACCACGACAAAACACTACTGAAATAACCCAACTCTTGCATTTCAACGAAAGAAACTCAAAATTAACTTTGAAAAATAATGAGAATCTAAAAATCCAAAATGAACTTTGAAAAATTAAGAGAATGTATCTTTGACAAGTTAAAGCATAGCAAAAAACTACTGAAATAATCCAACTCTTGAATTTTAAGGAATGGAGTTCAACATGAACTTTGAAAAATCAAGAGAATGTAACTGTGACAAGGTAAACCATGACAAAACACTACTGAAATAATCCAACTCTTGCATTTCAATGAAACAAATTCAAAATGAACTTCGAAAATCATGAGAATGTAACTTTGACAAGGTAAACCACGACAAAACACTACTGAAATAATCCAACTCTTGCATTTCAACGAAAGAAATCCAAGATGAACTTTGAAAAATCAAGAGAATGTAACTGAGACATGGTAAACCATGACAAAACACTACTGAAATAATCCAACTCTTGCATTTCAATAAAAGAAATTCAAAATGAACTTTGAAAAATCAAGAGAATGTAACTGTGACAAGGTAAACCACGACAAAACACTACTGAAATATTCCAACTCTTGCATTTCAACGAAAGAAATTCGAAATGAACTTTGAAAAATCAAGAGAATGAAATTGTAACAGTGTAAACCACGACAAAACACTACTGAATTATTCCAACTCCTCGCATTTCAACAAAAGAAATCCAGAATGAACTTTGAAAAATCAAGAGAATATAACTGTGAAATGGTAAATCATGACAAAACACTACTGAAATAATCCAACTCTTGCATTTCAATGAAAGAAATTCAAAAGAACTTTGAAAAATCATGAAAATGTAACTGTGACAAGGTAAACCACGACAAAACACTACTGAAATATTCTGACCCTTGAATTTCAATGAAAGAAATACAAAACGAACTTTGAAAAATTAAGAGAATTTAAAAATCCAAAATTAACCTTGAAAAATCAAGAGAATGTAACTGTGACAAGGTAAACCACGACAAAATACTACTGAAATATTCCAACTCTTGCATTTCAACGAAAGAAATTTAAAATGAACTTTGAAATATCAAGAGAATGTAACTGTGACAAGGTGAACCATGACAAAACACTATTGAAATATTCCAACTCTTGTATTTCAATGAAACAAATTCAAAATGAACTTCGAAAATCATGAGAATGTAACTGTGACAAGGTAAACCACGACAAAACACTACTGAAATATTCCAACTCTTGCATTTCAACGCAAGAAATCCAAAATGAACTTTGAAAAATCAAGAGAAAGTAACTGTGACATGGTAAACCATGACAAAACACTACTGAAATAATCCAAATCGTGCATTTCAATGAAATAAATTCAAAATGAACTTTGAAAAATCATGAGAATGTAACTGTGACAAGATAAACCACGACAAAACACTGCTGAAATATTCCAAATCTTGTATGTCAATGAAAGAAATTCAAAATGAAATTTGAAAAATCAAGAGAATGTAACTATGACAAGGTAAACCATGACAAAACACTACTTAAAAATTCCAACTCTTGCATTTCAACTACAGAAATTCAAAACGTACTTTGAAAAATTAATAGAATGTAACTGTGACGTGGTAAACCACTACAAAACACTACTGAAAAATTCGAACTCTAGCAGTTCCATGAAAGAAATACAATATGAACTTTGAAAGATAAAGAGAATATAACTTTGACATGGTAAACCATGACAAAACACTACTGAAATAATCCAACTCTTGCATTTCAATGAAAGAAATTCAAAAAGAACTTTGAATAATCATGAGAATGTAACTGTGACAAGGTAAACCACGACAAAACACTACTGAAATATTCCAACTTTTGCATTTCAATGAAACAAATTCGGAATGTACTTTAGAAAATAAAAGGACTTTAACTGTGACAAGGTAAACCACGACATAAAACTACTGAAATATTCCAACTTCTGATTTTCAACAAAATAAATTCAACATGAACTTTTGAAAATCAATGAAATTTAACTCTGACATGGTAAACCATGAAAAAACACAACTGATATGTTCCAACTCTTGCATTTCAACGAAAGATATACAGAATGAACTTTGAAAAATCAAGAGAATGTAACTTTGACATGGTAAACCACGACAAAACACGACTGAAATATTCCAACTCTTGCATTTCAATGAAAGAAATTCAAAATGAACTTTGAAAAATCAAGAGAATGTAACTGTGGCAAGTCAAACCATGACAAAACACTACTGAAATATTCCAACTCTTGCATTTCAACGAAAGAAATTCAAAATGAACTTTGAAAATCAAGAGAATGTAACTGTGACAAGGTGAACCATAACAAAAACACTACTGAAATATTCCAACTCTTGCATTTCAAGGAAAGAAATCCAAAATAAACTTTGAAAAATCAAGAGACTTTTACGGTGATAAGGTAAATCAAGACAAAACATTACATAAATATTCCAAATTTTTCACTTCAATGAAAAGAATCTAAGATGAACTTTGAAAGATCAATAGACTTTAATTCTTAAAATGTAAACCACGATAAAACACTACTCAAATATACCAACTCTTGCTTATCACGAAGGAAATCCAAAACTAACTTTGAAAAATCAAGAGAATGTAACAGTGATATGGTAAACTACAACAAAACACTACTGAAATATTCCAACTCTTTCATTTCAACGAAAAAAATTCAAAAAGAACTTTGAAAACTCAGGAGAATGTAACTGTGACAAGGTAAACCACGACAAAACACTACTGAAATATTCCAACTCTTGCATTTCAACGAATGAAAACCAAAATAAACTTTGAAAAATCAAGAGAATGTAGCTCTGACATTTTAAACCACGACAAAACACTACTGAAATATTCCAACTCTTGCATTTAAATGAAATATATACAAAATGAACTTTGAATAATCATAAAAATGTAACTGTGACATGGTAAAACATAAATAAACACTCATGAAATATTCTAAATCTTGCATTTCAACGAAAGAAATACAGAATGTACTTTAAAAAATTAAAGGAATGTAACTGTGACAAGATAAACCACGACAAAAAACTACTGAAATATTCAAACTTTTTATCTTCAACAAAAGAAATTCAAAATTAACTTTGGAAAATTAATGAAATTTAAATGTGACAAGGTAAACCATGTAAAAACACAACCGATATGTTCCAACTCTTGCATTTCAACGAAAGATATACAAAATGAACTTTGAAAAATCAAGAGAATGTAACTTTGACATGGTAAACCACGACAAAACACTCCTGAAATATTCCAACTCTTGCATTTCAATGAAAGAAATTCAAAATGAACTTTGAAAAATCAAGAGAATGTAACTGTGACAAGGTAAACCACGACATAGCACTACTGAAATAATCCAACTCTTGCATTTCAATGAAAGAAATTCAAAATGAACTTTGAAAAATCAAGAGAATGTAACTGTGACATGGTAAACCATGACAAAACACTACTGAAATATTCCAACTCTTGCATTTCAATTAAAGAAATTCAAAATGAACTTTGAAAAATTAAGAGAATGTAACTGTGACAAGGTAAACCACGACAAACCACTATTGAAATATTCCAAATCTTGCATTTCAACGAAAGAAATCCAAAATGACCTTTGAAAAATCAAGAGAATGTAACTGCGACAAGGTAAATCACGAAAAAACACTACTGAAAAATTCCATCTCTTTCATTTCAACGACAGAAATTCGAAACTAACTTTGAAAAATTAATAGAATGTAACTGTGACATGGTAAACCACGACAAAACACTACTGAAATATTCTAACTCTTGCATTTCAATGAAAGAAATCCAATATGAACTTTGAAAAATAAAGAGAATGTAGCTGTGACATTTTAAACCAAGACAAAACACTACTGAAATAATCCAACTCTTGCATATAAATGAAAGAAATTCAAAATGAACGTTGAATAATCATGAAAATGTAACTGTGACAAGGTAAACCACAAATAAACACTAATGAAATATTCTAACTCTTGCATTTCAAAGAAACAAATACAGAATGAACTTTGGGAAATTAATAGAATGTAACTGTGACAAGGTAAACCACGACATAAAACTACTGAAATACTCCAACTCTTGCATTTCAACGAAAAAAATCCAAAATGAACTTTGAAAAATCAAGAGAATGTAACTGTGACATGGTAAACCACGACAAAACACTACTGAAATATTCCAACTCTTGCATTTCAACGAAAGATATCCAGATTGAACTTTGAAAAATCAATAGAATGTAACTGTGACAAGGTAAACCACGACAAAACACTACTGAAATATTCTAACTCTTGCATTTCAAGGAAAGAAATTCAAAATGAACTTTGAAAAATCAAAAGAATGTTACTGTGTTAAATCAAATCGTGACAAAACACTACTGAAATATTCCAAATATTGCATTTCAACGATAGAAATCCAAAATGAACTTTGAAAAATCAAGAGAATGTAACTGTGACAAGGTGAAACATAGCAAAAACACTACTGAAATATTCCAACTCTTGCATTTCAAGGAAAGAAATTCTAAAATTAACTTTGAAAAATCAAGAGAATGTTACTGTGATAAGGTAAAAGACGACAAAACATTACAGAAATATTCCAAATTTTTCACTTCAAGGAAAGGAATCCAAGAAGAACTTTGAAAGATCAAGAGA
>NC_142796.1:75519157-75548185 GCF_049724085.1 Artemia sp. Qi Xiang Cuo | reverse complement strand
AAAAAAGGAGTTTTTTAAAGAAAGGCAAAGAGTTACACTAAAGCAAAGACGAGCAAATATAAAGTCAAATAATAATTCAAACTTGAAATGAACAAAAATGGCTACAGATGATTAAATGAGATAAAAGTGAACTTAAACCGAAATTCAAACTTAAAGAGAACATAAATTACCACAAATAGGAGTAGGGCTAACACACACAAGCCTTCTTGAGGCCAGAGTGTCACTTGCTCTTTCCTGAAAACGCGATGTATTTAAACCGTTTTCTTTCCTATAACGTTAATAAATGCAAAATTGCTGAAACTTCTTGGAATGAATATTATTATATATTAAACACATTCTACATTCATTAGTTCTTCTAAGTAATCTTGGTTATAATGGTGATTTCTTTGTTTTTTTTTGTTATGTTTGTTGACGTTTTGAAATATGAAAACCAAATTCTTCAAAAGGCCTATGGTTTCCAATGGATTGCAAGTAATATTCAAGCCGTGTAGAGATTATGGGAGAAAAGGAAGGGGACACACAGCACTTCTCTAATTTGTAAACCATGAAAGGTGTCAAAATATATTCTTTTTTGTTGTGTTGCTGACAAAAACACGGTACGCGAAATGGAAATCGCTTTCAGCCAATTTCACCAGTGACAACAATTCATTAGAATGTTTGGGGAGGGGGTAAAATATATTTTCAAAATGTAGGGGGGGGTAGTTTGTTCAATGAAACTACCAAAGAAGATATTTTTTCAATCTAGGGAGAATGTAAATAATCGAAGGAGTAAATATTTTACTCTGCCCTTTGGAAACCCTTAAAGGGCGTTATCCATTCTCTTGTTTGTGGTAGTTTCTGTTCTTTTTAAGTGTAACTTGATTATCCGTTGTAAGGTTATGTTCGTTTCGGGTCTCGTTTGTTATTTGATAGATATTAATGTTTGTTTTAACTTTGAAGTATCATTGAGAATTATATCTGCTTGTATATGGGTCAATGCAGCTCTTTACTTTTGTTTGAGAAACTACGTTTTTGGATTTTTTTTTAATTAAAAGGGCCTACTGCAAAAAGATGAAAAATACTCACAAACACTGCACAAAAAAAAAATACCAAAGGAACTCAAATATTATAAACTATAGCTGGTATTGTTTAAAGCAAGTTGAAACACGGCAATCTCATAGAGGCATAAGGCAGGCAAATTGCTGTGTTTTATTGTATGTCTGATATTCGTATTTGTCAAACAGAACTGTAAGTAAGGAGCGACCCGGCTCAATAGTAACCGAAACTCTAAAAACGGAATTTTGAAACCAATAGATGCATCAAAAGAATCAGATTTTCATGCTAAGCTCAAATATACAAGTTTCATCAAGTTCAGTCTTACCCATCAAAAGTTACGTGCCTGAGAAAATTTGCCTTATTTTCGAAGAAAGGAGGAAACACCGCATAAAAGTCATAGAAATTTAATGATAATCACAACATCAGATTCAGCGTGTTAGAGAACCTTACTATAGAAGTTTCAAGCTCCTATCTGCAAAAATGTGGGATTTTGTGTTTTTTGCCAGGAGAAGTAATTCTTTTTATGCGTGTTTATTTGTTTTTGCGTTTGTTTGTTTTTTTCCCAGGGATGATCGTATCAACTCAGTGGTCCTAGAAAATTGCGGGAGGGTTCAATTGAACGAAAATTAAAAGTTCCAGTGCCCTTCTCAAGTGATAAAAAGGGGGGGGGGGTAACTAGGCCCCCTTCCACGTTCATCTTTTTCCCAAGGCCACCCGATCAAAATTTTTAAATAGCTATTTCGTTCAACATGGTCGAAAGATACAATAACTCTGTATTTGCGGATGATTTAATCCCCCGCAGTCCTCGGGGGAAGGTTTGCAAGTTATGAACTTTGCCCAATGTTTACATATAGCATTGGTTATTGGGAAGTATACAGAACTATTTAGTGGGGATTTTCTGGAAGTTGGGGGGAAGGGTCGGGTGTAACATGGGATGATCTTTCCATGGAGGAAGTTTTCATGGGGGAAAGAACATTGCTATGAATGGGGCCCCGGATTTCCCAGCATTATTTAAAAAACGATCGGAAATAACACAAAAAAACAATTTTTTCAACTGAAAGTAAGGAGTAACATTAAAACTTAAAACCAAAATAAATTATTACGTATATGATTGGGTTCACCCCCTAGTCATTACCTCGCTCTTTACGCTAGAATTTTCTTTGTACTTTCATCAGAGCTATTTATTGTAATTAACGGTCTTCGTGATTAAGCGGTCATTCTGAAAGAATCGGAACAAAATTTGAACTTTAGCGTAAAGAGCAAGGTATTGACTAGGGGGCGAATCCCCTAATATACGTAACAAAAATTTACGAATATAGAAGTTCGTTACGTAAGTTAATTCGTAAGTTACGTCAGATCAAAATTTCGACAGCCATTTAGCCAATTTAGCCAAAAAAAGTAAAATTAATATGCAAATTTCGTTTTAATTATTCCTGTACGGTGAGCCAAAATCAAAGCTGCATTAATTCAAAAACGTTCAGAAATTAAATAAAAAAAAACAAGTTTTTTTAATTGAAAGTAAGGAGCGACATTAAAACTTAAAACGAATAGAAATTATTCCGTATATGAAAGAGGTTGTCCACTCCTCAGTGCCTTGCTCTTTACGCTAAAGTTTGACTCTGTTTCACAACTTTATTTTTAAAACAATAAAAAACTTTAGCGTAAACAGCAAGGCGTTGAGGAGGGGACAGCCGCTTTCATATACGGAATAATTTCTGTTTGTTTTAAGTTTTAAAATCGTTCCTTACTTTCAGTTAAAAAACTTGTTTTTTAATTTAATCAAGCAGTTCGTGGTAACGAACTGTAAGTAAGGAGCGACCCAGCTCAATAGTAACCGAAACTCTAAAAACGGAATTTTGATACCCATAGATACATCAATAGAATCAAGTTTTTATGCTGATTTTAAATATATAAGTTTCATTAAGTTTAGTTTTATCCATCAAAAGTTACGCGCCTGAGAAAATTTGCCTTATTTTCGGAAAAAGGGGGAAACACCTCCAAAGAGTCAGAGAACTTTAATGAAAATCACACCATCGTATTCAGCGTATCAGAAAACCCTACTGCGGAAGTTTCAAGCTCCTATCTGTAAAAATGTGGAATTTTGTATTTTTTGTCAGAAGAAAGATCACGGATGCCTGTTTATTTTTATTATTTTTTTTTTCATATATTTCCAGGGGTGATCGTATCGATCCACTAGTCTTAGAATATCATAAGAGGGCTCATTTGAACGGAAATTAAAAGTTCTAGTGCCCTTTTTAAGTGGCCAAAAAAATTGGAGGGCAGCTTGGCCCCCTCCCACGCTGATTTTTTTCCCAAAGTCACCCAATCATAGTCGAAAATTTAATAAACATGTCTTTGGGGATGACTTAATCCCCCACAGCTCCCGGGGGAAGGGCTGGAAGTTATGAACTTTGCCCATTGTTTACATATAGTATTGGTTAATGGGAAGTATAAAGACGTTTCAGGAGGGATTTATTCTGATGGGGGGGGGGGGGGTCGGAGGAGGGGTTTACGGGGGAGGATCCTTCCATGGAGCATGTTTTCTTGGGGAAAGGGATATTTCTATAAAGGGGGCGCCAGATTTTCCAGCATTATTTAAAAAACGATCAGAAATTAAATAAAAAAAAAACTAGTTTTTTCGACTGAAAGTAAGGAGCAACATTAAAACTTAAAACAAACTGAAATTATTATGTATATGAGGGGGTTCGCCACCTAGTCAATACCTCGCCCTTTTCGCTTAAGTTTTTTTCAGTAGTTTCAAAAGAGCTATCTATTCTAATTAACCGGCCTTTGTGATTCAGGGGTTTGTTGTTCGAACAAAATTCGAACTTTAGCGTAAAGAGCAAGGTATCGACTAGGGGACAAACTCCATAATATACGTAATAAAATAGTTCGTTACGTAAGTTAATTCGTAATTTACGTCAAAACAAAATTTCGAGAACGCCATTTAGCCAAAAAGTAAAATTAATATGCAAATTTCGTTTTAATTATTCATGTACAGTGAGCCAAAATTAAAGCTACATTAATTCAAAAACGTTCAGAAACTAAATAAAAAAATGATTTTTTTTTAACTGAAAGTAAGGAGCGACATTAAAACTTAAAATGAACAGAAATTGTTCCGTATATGAAAGGGGCTGTCCCCTCCTCAACGCATCACTATTTACGCTAAACTTCGACTCTTTCTCACAACTCTACTTTTTAAAACAATAAAAAACTTTAGCGTAAAGAGCGAGGCGTTGAGGAGGGGACAGGCTCTTTCAAATACGGAATAATTTCTCTTCGTTTTAAGTTTTAATGTCGCTCCTTACTTTCAGTTAAAAAAAACTCGTTATCTTATTTAATTTAGAAAAGTAACAGCTATAGTTTATCACATGCGGGCTAGTGTCGTTGTTTCCTTAATTTTGTAGCTTGTTTCCTTGTACGACATCCATGTAAACTTACTTTTAAATAAGTCGAAATATCTATCTGGAAGAGTGCCAACTCTGAATTTAAATATAAATAACTGACTGTAGAAATGTAAACGTTTATAATCATATCTTACATACTTTTTTTGCTTTTATAATACAATATTCGCATATTAAAACTTAAAACGAACAGAAATTGTCAACGCCTCGCTCTTTACGCTAAAGTTGTCGAATCACTACGACAAGAAGTTGTCTTAGAAGCTTGGAAAAAGGCTCATTCGATTGGAAATTGGAGTGGCTTGTGCCATTTTTAATAGTCGAAAGTGATTGGAAGGCACCCCTTCCACGCCCACCATTTCCCCAAACACACACAATCACAATTTTGAGATAGCCATTATGTTCAGCCTAGTTGAAAGTTCTGGATATTAGGTCATTGAGGATGACAACCCCCACAGCCCTCAGGGTAGGAGCTGTAAGTTATGCCCTGGAGGAATATAAGGTTTTTTACAGAAAGTGTTGTCGTAGAAACTTCAAAAAGGGTTCATTTGGTTGGAAACTGAAATGGCTATTGCCCTTTTTAATAGTCGAAAGTAATTGGAAGGCAGCTAACACCCCTTCCACGCCCACTATTTATCCAAACACATCCAATTAAAATTTCGAGATTGCCATTTTGTTCAAAGTAGTTTAAAGGTCCGGAAATTATATCTCAGAGGATAACACCCCCCCACAGCCCTCAGGGTAAGGGTTGTAAGTTATGCCCTGGGGAATATAAGGTTTTTATAGAAAGCTTTGTCATAGAAACTTCAAAAAAGGCTCGTTCGATTGGAAATTCCAAGGGCTAGTGCCCTTTTTAATAGTCAAAAGTGATTGAAGAGCAACTAACCCCCCTCTCACGCCCACCTGTTCCCCAAACACATACAGTCACAATGTTGAGATAGCCATTTTGCTCAAAGTAGTTGAAAGTTCCGGACATTTGGTCTTTGAGGATGACAACCCCCCACAGCCCTCAGGGTAGGGGCTGTAAGTTATGCCCTGGAGGCATATAAGGTTTTTAATAGAAAGCGTTGTCGCAGAAACTTCAAAAATGGCTGATTTGATTGGAAATTGAAATGGCTATTGCCCTTTTTAATAGTCGAAAGTGATTGGAAGGCAACTACACCCCTTCCATGCCCACCATTTATCCAAACACATTCAATAAAAATTTCGAGATAGCCATATTGTTCTAAGTAGTTGAAAGGTCCGGAAATTATATGTAAGAGGATGACACCCCCCACACAGCCCTCAGGGTAAGGGTTTTAAGTTATGCCCTTGAACCATATAAGGTTTTTATTGAAAGTTTTGTCCTGGAAACTTGAAAAACGGCTCATTCGATTGGAAATTCAAAGGGCTTGTGCCCTTTTTAATAGTCGAAAGTGATTTGACAGCAACTAACCCCCCTCTCACGCCCACCTTTTCCCCAAACACATCCAATCAAAATTTTTGGATGGCCATTTTGTTCATCGTAGTTAAAAGTTTTAGAAATTAGGTCTTTGAGGATGATAGCTCCCTCAGAGCCTTCGGGACAAGGGTTGTAAGTTATGCCCTGGGAGCATATAAGGTTCTTATAGATAGTGATGTTGTAGAAACTTCAAAGACGGCTCGTTCGATTGGAAATTAGAAGGGCTTATGCCTTTTTTAATAGTCGAAAGTGATTGGACAAATCCCCAAACACATCCAATCAAAATTTTGAGATAGTCATTTTGTTCGACGTAGTTAAAAAGTCTGGAAATTATTTTTTTGAGGATGAAACTCCCCCCACAGCCCTCAGGGCAAAGGCTGTAATTAATGCCCTGGGGGCATATAAGTTTTTTTTTTATAGAAAGCGTTATCATAGAAACTTCAAAAAGGAATCATTCGAATGTAATTTGAAACGGCTAGTGCCCTTTCTAATAATCGAAAGTGATTGGATTGCAAGTAACCCCCCTCTCACGCCCACCATTTCCCCATTTCAAAGCGCCAATGACGGAGTAGATTTTAGGCTTCTGCAGTGAGGCGATACCCAAACTCTTGTTTGTAGTTATTTTTATTCGATTCAAACTTGATTTGCATATTCAATTTAAGTTTTACTCGTTTTAAGATTTATTTGTTCATTTACATTAATATCTATTGTATGTTTGTTCGCATTGATTGTTTATTTAATTTCTGTTCGTTTTAAGTTTGATTTATACTTTAATAGCAAAATATTTTTTTTTGTTTAAAGCTTGATTTTCATATTCAATCTAAGTATTACTCGCTTTAAGATCTATTTAAACATTTATATTATTACTTGTTAAATGTTTTTTGCTATGATTGTTTATTTAATTTCTGTTCATTGTGGGTTTCATTTATTTTTTAACAGTAGGCCTAACTTCTGGTCGTTTGGAGTTTTAATTTTAAAAGGTATTTGTATCTGCTGAGCTTAAGTTAAAATGGCCTTTAGTTTTCTTTGAAAAACATATTTCTAGGAAAGTTTTTTTTTTATTCATTTTTGTTCCTTTTTGATTGCAAAAAGTTTCAAGTTTTATGGCATGGTGGGGAGTTACTTACTGTCCGATTATTCTTGACTTTAAAAAACGGATCTAGAACTTTCGATTTAAATCGAATGAGGCTTTTTTCAAAGTCTGTACGATTACCTCTTTGATAAAAACCTTATACATGAACAATAGTCAGCTTGCATAACTTGTGGACAGCGATTGACAACAATGAACGGATTGAAAAAATAGCTTCAATAAGGATGTTTAGACCATTTCACTTGCTGACACAGAAAGATAACGACTGTTTGGAATTGACCTTAAAAGGATTTTGTTTGCCAAGGCAATTTTGTATCTATCGCAGAGTATGCATTTAAACCTTATAACAGGATAATTATAATAGATTTACTATTTGTTCTTCCCATACAAAAATTTACCTTATAAAGTCTTTTTTGGGGGGGCAGCGTAGTTTGCATAAAGAAGAAAACTTTAGCCTAGACAGTCGGAGAGGGGGAGGGTGAGGTTGGAGACTCATATAATATTGGGCGGAACTTCAGTTATCTCCTCCGTCCCGATTTGGGAGATTAGACAGACTCATTGGGCTGTAGAATGTTGGACCGTTTGAGTTGTGGAAGACATTAAAATACTTAAAAATACTTTATGTATGTACTTTATGTAATACTTTATTGATTGCTTTCATAGATTGTGCAATGGTGAGCTTCCTTAATATCTCCCATTTGCACTGCAAATGAGAGGATATCAGAGGGCCGGGTTTAATGCTGAGGGGTGGGTGGGCAGGGCTGGCTGTACACAACAAAATGAGGAGTTTTTAGAAAAAGACCCAATAAAACATTAAAGCCTTATGGCCTGTGTGACCTTTTGTTTTCGATTGTCTAAAACTTAGTAACAGAAAAAAATAAATGCAAAAAACTAAAACAAATTTACAAAAGGGATAACCATTAACAAGCACTATGTAAGGCTATCCTCACATTTGCGCTACAGATGGGAGGACGTTAGTGGGTCGGGTTTAATCCTAAGGAGTGGGTGGACGGGGCTGGCTGTGCACAACCTCCCCGTTGGTGGTCCTGTTTTCACTAATCTTAGTTCACAACTAAAAAACAATAAAACATCGAAACCTTATTGCCTTTATGACCTTTAGTTTTCTATTGTCTAAAACGTAGTAACATAAGAAAATTAATTTAAAACTAAATTTATTTATTAATTTACATTAATATCTATTGTATGTTTGTTTGCATTGATTGTTTATTTAATGATTGTTTGATTGTTTATATGCCCCCAGGGCATAAATTACAACGTCTATCCCCGGGCCCTGGTGGGCTGTGTCGACACCGGAGTTTTTTGTTATCAGAACTTTGAACTACTTTAAAAAAATGTCTATCTCAAAATTTTTATCTGATGATTTTAGGGCGTGGAGGAGGGGAGGGGGGGGGGGCTAGTTGCCCTCCAATCTCTTTTGACTCTTAAAAAGTGAACGAGAACTTTCAATTTCCAATTAAATGAATCCTTTCCGGATATGAGAATCCCTTCCATAAGAACTATATATGCCCCTAGAGCATTACTCATAACGCCTGCCTCCGGGCCCTGGCTGGTTCCGTCGACAAATGAATTTTTCTTATCTGACTTTTGAACTATTTTTTATGAAATGGCTATTATAAAATTTTAATCGGATGGTCTTGGGGAAAACAGGGTGCGTGGGGGGGGGGCTAGTTGCCCTCGGATATCTTTTGACTCTTAAAAATTGAACTAGAACTTTCAATTTCCAATCAAATAAGCCCCCTCTGAAGTTTATACGAGCATCCTTTTCATAAGAACCATATATGCCCCCAGGGCATAACTTATAACCCTTGCCCCTGAAGACTGTGGGGGGAGTGTTCTGCTCAAACATATAATTTCAAGAACTTTCAACTACGTTGAACAAAATGGCTATATCAAAGTTTTGATTGGATGTATTTGGGGAAATGGTGGGCGTGGAAGGGGTGTCAGTTGTCTTAGAATCACTTTCGACTATCAAAAAGGGAACTAGCCATTTGAATTTCCTGTCGAATGAGCCCTTTCTGAAGTTTCTACGACAATGTTGTCTATACAAAACCTTATATGCCCCAAGGGCATAACTTACAACCCCCACCCTGAGGGCCGCGGGACAGTTGTCATACTCAAAGACCTAATTTCCAGAACTCAAAACTACGTTTAATAAAATGGCTATCTCAAAATTTTGATTGGATATGTTTGGGGAAAAGGTGGGCGTGAGAGGGGGTTAGTTGCCCTCCAATCACTTTCGACTATTAAAAAGGGCACTAGCCCTTTGAATTTCCTATCGAATGAGCCTTTTTTGAAGTTTCTACAACAACGCTTTCTATAAAAAACCTTATATGCCCCCAGGGCATACCTTAAAACCCCTACTATGAGGGCTGTGGGGGAGTGTCCTCCTCAAAAATGTGTTTTCTATCGGGAAATCATCTGTGCTGAACAAAATGGCTGTCTCAAAATTTTGATTGGATGTGTGCGGGAATGATGGGCGTGGGGGGGCTAGTTGCCCTCCAATCACTTTCGACTATTAAAAAGGGCACTAGCCCTTTTTAATATTTAAAACCCTTACCCTGAGGGTTTTGGGGGAGTGTCCTCCTCAAAAACATAATTTCTTTCTGGAAATCAACTCCGCTGAACAAAATTGCTATCTCAAAATTTTGATTGGATGTGTTTGGGGGAATTATGGGCGTGGGGGGGGGTATGTTCCCTCCAATCACTTTCGACTATTAAAAAGGGCGCTAGCCCTTTGAATTTCCAATCGAATTAGTCCTTTTTGAAGTTTCTACGACAACGCTTTCTATAAAAACCTTATATGCCCCCAGGGCATATAAGGTCAATCAACTGCGCTGAACAAAATGGCTATCTCAAATTTTTGATTGGACGGGGAATGATTGGATTTGGGGGAATGATAGGAGTGGGGGGGCTAGTTGTCCTCCAATCACTTTTGACCCTTAAAAAGGGCACTAGAACTCTCGATTTCCTTTCGAACGAGCCCCCTTTGAAGTTTATGCGACGATCCCTTCCATATGAAGTGCCTCTGGGAAAACAATCATATGCAGCGCGCTAGCACTGCCTAAGTAAAGAACGATGTGGGCACAAAGTTTTTTTTTCTCCATACCCAGGCACTTCGTATCGAAGGAGTTGTCGTAGAAAGTTCGAAAAGGGCTCATTCGATTGGAGATTGGAGTGGCTAGTGCCCTTTTCAATAGTCTGAAAGTGATTGAAGGACATATAGCCCCCCCCCCCCAAGGCCAATCATTCCCCCAAACACATCCAATCAAAATTTTGAGATAGCCATTTTGTTCAGCGTAGTTAATTTCCAGATAGAAAAAATGTTTTTCAGGAGGACCCTCCCCCACAACCATGTTGGCACAATGTACTATTTATGATTTTTTCCTTTAGAGCAGGGCACTTCATATGGAAGGGGTCGTCGTAGAAACTTCAAAAGGGGCTCATTCGATTGGAAATTGAGAGTTTTAGTGCCCTTTTTAATAGTCGAAAGTGATTGGAGGGCAACTAGCTCCCCCCATGCCCATCATTCCCCCAAACACATCCAACCAAAATTTTGAGATAGCCATTTTGTTCAGCGTAGTTGATTCCCAGATACAAAATGTGTTTTTGAGGAGGACACAGCCCTCATGGCAAGGGTTTTAAGTTATGCCCTGAGGGCATATAAGATTTTTATAGAAGGTGTTGTCGTAAAAACTTCAAAACAGGCTCATTCAATTGGAAATTTGAAGCGCTAGTGCCCTTTCTAATAGTCGAAAGTGATTGGAGGGCAACTAGCAACCCCCCCCCTCCCCCGACGCCCATCATTCCCCCAAACACATCCAATCAAAATTTTGAGACAGTCATTTTGTTCAGGGTAGTTGGTTTCAAGATAGAAAATATGTTTTTGAGGAGGACACTCCCCCAGAGCCCTCAGGGCAAGGGTTTTAAGTTATGCCCTGGGGGCATTTAAGGTTTCTAAAGAAGGTGTTGTCATAAAAACTTCAAAAAAATCTCATTCGATTTGAAATTCAAAGGGCTAGTGCCCTTTTTAATAGTCGAAACTGATTGGAGGGCAACTAGCCCCCCCACACTCATCATTCCCCCAAACACGTCCAATAAAAATTTTGAGATAGCCATTTTGTTCAGCGTAGTTGATTTCCAGATAGAAGATATATTTTTGAGGAGGACACTCCCCCACAACCCTCAGGGCAAGGATTCTAAGTTACGCCCTTAAGGCATATAAGGTTTGTATTGAAATCTTTGTTGTAGAAACTTGAAAAAGGGCCCATTTGATTTGAAATTCAAAGGTATAGTGTCCTTTTTAATAGTCGAGTGACTTGAGGGCAACTAACCCCCTCTCACACCCACCTTATCCCCAAACACATCTAATCAAAAGTTCGAAATAGCCATTTTATTCAACGTAGTTGCAAGTATTGAAAATTAGGTAGTTAAGGATGAAAACCCCTCCCCCCAGCCCTCAGGGCAAGGGTTGTAAGCTATGCCCTGGGGGCATATAAAGTTTTTATTGAAAGCGTTGTCGTAGAAACGTCAAAAGGGCTCATTAAATTGGAAATTGAAAGGGTTAGTGCCTTTTTTAATAGTTGAAAGTGATTGGATAGCGACTAACGCCTCTCTCACGCCCACCATTTTCCCAAACACATCGAATTAAGACTTTGAGATATCCATTTTGTTCAACGTAGTTGAAAGTTCTGGAAATTAGGTCTTTAAGGATGATAACCCCCTCAGAGCCCTCAGTGCAAGGGTTGTAAGTTATGCCCTGGGGCATGTAAATTTTTTACTGAAAGCATTGTCATAGAAACTTCAAAAGGGCTCATTCAATTGGAAATTGAAAGGGCTAGTGCCTTTTTTAATAGTTGAAAATGATTGGATAGCGACTAACGCCCCTCTCACGCCCACCATTTTCCAAAACACATCCAATCAAAATTTTGAGATATCCATTTTGTTCAACGTAGTTGAACTTTCTGGTAATTAGGTCTTTAGGATGATAACCCCCTCGACCCCTCAGTGCAAGGGTTGTAAGTTATGCCCTGGGGGCATATAAGGTTTATATAGAAAGTTGTATAAATCATATGCAGGGCGATCGCGCTGCCTAAGTAAAGAACGGGGACAATCGAGAACGAGACAAGAAACGGGGACTATGTAAAGAGGAGGGCACTCCCCCACAACCCTCAGGGCAAGGGTTTTAAGTTATGCCCTAAACCCTTATGCCTTCCCAAGGCCAAAACAAAATTTGCACTTTACTGAAAAAATACAATTGAATGTGCACTGTCAGTTTAACATGCATATACTGATATTTAGTAATCAAAATGTTAATATTATTTGTTTATTAAAGTTATAAAAGTAAAAGCATTTATATTTTTTTAGTAAAGTGGAAATTTTGTTCTGGCCTTGGGAAGGCATAGGGCTTTTGAATCCAATGTAAATTTCTGCTCGTTTTGAGTTTGACTCGGTTAATTATTGTAATTTCTGTTCGTTTTGGGTTTCATTTATTTATCGATGTTGATTTGTGGTAGTTTCACGCTTGGTAGATTATTTTACTTTGTTTTTGCTCATTTTTTGCTTAATGGAGTTCTTTACTTTTCTTTGAAAAACTTATTTTATGGAAAAAGTGATTTTAATTAATAATAATAAAATATTGGAGCCGTATGGCTTTTACTATAGGCAACGCTATAGCGTTGCCTCTGACAACTAGCTTACGCTCAGTGGAAAACAAGGTGACAGAATACATTGGAATTATATAATTTGGCTACATATTTGCACATTAGGAGGGATGGGGTTAATTTACCCCCCCCCCCTTAGTGTGCAAATATATGGCCCATATTTGTTTTTAACGTATTATATTTTCATCCTGTTTTGGTATTTTTCATTAGGATTAACCTAACTTTACTTCTTGAGTGTTGGCGGCATAGTACATTAGTAAATTAGTACCCAGAATCAATTCATACCAGAATCAATATGGTCATTAAAATATAAAATTTTATCAACAACTACTGCAAGATGCTATACTAGTTTTTTTCAGGATTTTACTAAACCATCCGATTAGATTTCTTTTACCCACGGGTAATAGTTAGGCGATCTTCCAATAAATAGAATTTTTTTCGTATGGATATAACAAAAGCGTGTTTAACCTCATACTTTTTTTCAATCTTACCCACAATTTTCTCGGTTAATTTCATAAACTCTTTTTCTGCTTCAGCAACTGTGGTTAATTGCATATCGTCTACGAAGCTAGGCAGATTGGCTTTCTTTCTGGATTCACAAGACTTCATACAATCATACAGACGTCTAATAGTTGCATTTATGTCATTTATGTACGCAAGAAATATATATATATATATATATATATATATATATATATATATATATATATATATTGTAAATTATTAACAGTAGTGAAGATAAGGGAAGGGTGTCTAAACTAATTCTCGAGTAGTATATATTCTCTAGGTTTAATAAGTTGTATTTAAAATATCTTCTACCTCTATTGAAGCGGAAGTCTCTAATACGTCATGGTTCAAATATGGCTGTAAAATGTCTTCATGTATATTACTCATCAAATAGCCTCATTGACAAACAAGGTTATTTGACCTTCGTCAAAGTTCATTAAATAACTCCGTCCTAAGGTTGATTTGCACGGCGGTAATTTAGGTGAGTGCAGGTTGACGAACTCATTTGAACTATTAACTCATTTGTATGCGGGGAACCATACCATGTTTAAACCTGTTAACATTCAAGATAACAAAGTAACGGTCAGAAATTGCTAAGAATGGGAAAACCTGAAAGAGATGCCGCGAAAAAAGTAGACGGCCTGGAACCAGTGGGGCTTTTCACTATAACCACTTTACAAGCTCGCATTTTGTCGGCATTTCAGACGAAAATACAACAAAAACTCGGCCGCACTAAATTAAGTTCAGGCATTTTTCGCCCAAAAGAAAACAAAAATTAACCTTGATTTAGACGGTAGCCTACTGGTGAATTAAGCGGACACTTCAAAAAGTCAAGTTTGTTTAATGCTAATAATAGGCAGTGCAATCGCGCTGCCTAAGTAAAGAACGATGTTGGCACAATGCATCATTTTTTTTTTCATTCCAGGGAACTTTGTATCGAAGGAGATGTCGTAGAAACTTTGAAAAGGACTCATTCGATTGGAAATTGGACTGGATAGTGCCCTTTTTAATAGTCGAAAGTGATTGGAGGGCAACTAGCCCCCTCCCCCACGCCCATCATTCTCCCAAACACATCCAATTAAAATTTTGAGATTGACATTTTGTTCAGTGTAGTTGATTTCCAGATAGAAAATTTTTTTTTGAGGGGGACACTCCCCCACAACCGTCAGGGCAAGGGTTTAAGTTATGCCCTGAGGGCAAATAAGAACGATGTTGGCACAATGTATTATTTATTATTTTTTTTTCCTTTAGAGCAGGGCACTTTATATCGAAGAAGTTGCCGTAGAAACTTCGAAAAGTGCTCATTCAATTGGAAATTGGAGTGGCTTTTGCCCTTTTTAATAGTCGAAAGTGTTTGGAAGGCAACTAACACCCCTTCCACGCCCACCATTTCCCGAAACACATCCAATCAAAATTTTGAGATAACCATTTTGTTCAGTGTACTTGATTTCCAGATAGAAATTAAGAAGTATCAATTTTTCTTTAACGAAAATTAAGAGTGAAGCTATGTCTTGAGCAGAGCAAAAGAGAAAAAAAAACAGAAACCACATTGAATAGCGAACTAAAAGTTAAAAGAACCAGATATTAGATTTATAAAAAATGAAACCCAGCCGGAACATGTAATATACCAAAAATAACCCTGGCTTTCAACTCAAACTCAAAACGAACAGAAATTACTAGATATATGAACTGGGAAGTCGTCCCTTTTCCACATTTTTGCATACACAGTATATACACACAAATTTTATTTTGTTACATTTTTTGGTCTTTGAGGCCTTAAAGCTCTATTGAAGGATTCTCGGAAGTGTTGAATTAGGCAGTGTAATTTTCATCAGGATCGAGTTTTCAACTTCGGGATCTCAGCTCCTTTTTCTTAAATAATATACACTTCCTAATCCTAATCAATTTTGATGGGTAAATTTGAACTCAATAAGTTTTACACACTTGTCTCAAGGTGTACTTGAGAAATTAAGAACAAGGGTATTTGTCTGTTATCCAGAACACACTCAAGAAGTTTGCTCTCTTTGATCTGAGTAAACCGATTTCTCTCGCATTCGGTTATAATTCCCCCTGTTTTTTTTTTTTTTTTTTTATGTGGATCATTGTATCTAATGATTTGTTTTTCCTTATTTTTTTTGTGTTGAGTCTCTTAAAGGTGCGGATGTGTGGTGTTGAAAATGTTTTTGTTTTTTATGTATTTGTTTCATTTTTGTTTCTCCCCTGCTTTTTTCCTGGCTATAGAGCCTCACGGGGGAGTTTATATCGAAGTGTATTTTGCTGAGTTTATTGATTTAATAAAATTGATTGAATTGATTGATTGATTGAATTAGCTGATTCTTTCGCGGAATAAACTACGATGTATGTATGTTTTAATTAAATATTCAATATATAGAGGTTTCATAATTTTGTTAATAAAATGTAATATTTTCTTCATTTTTGTATATTTCATTATGATTAACCTAACTTTGCTACTTTTGTTCCCGATAACAGACAACTCCTGGAACAAGTACTGACAGCACGTTCTCTTGATTTATTTTTATCAAATTCTTTTTTTGTGGTTTCGTCTTTTATTGACATGGTTCACCTTTTTACTTACTGTTCAATCCCATGAACAGTCTTACTAAAAAAAAGAAAAAAAAAGAAAAAAGATTTCTATTTACAAATCCAGTCCTTGTCATACTGAGTTTTCATTTTTGTATAATAATTCTTCTAAAGATGTTTACATATCTTGTTTATATTTGGGTTGTCACACATGGTCTATAGTTGTAATATAGTTTGAACAAGTTTTACCAGTTATGTTTGTATAATTGCCTAAAGATTTCTTGAATTCTTTGATCCGAAAATAGGTCTATGAATAGCTTATTCGTTTTTTTCACATTTAAGGATGGTCGCATATCTTTTTTTATAAATACACCATGGCTGACATAAATTGTAGTTATATTGAAAAGACCCAGATTCATAGGGAGAGTAGGGGGAGTGATTTACGGCAATTTCACATAAATTAATATGACTTATGTCTAGTAAATCTGAAAAAAAAAGCATTGAGTATACCGTATCCCACTCGTAATCACAGAGAAAATCCCATTGCTTTACCCAAGGATGTACCATAAAAAGTGGTAGAATCTACCTCCCGCCTTCGTAAAAAATAGGTTATGATTTACGAACTTTAGAAATGTGGGTCTAAAACAAACTTTTTATGAATTCTACCGCTCCCCAAGAGAAACTATCTTATCCCCTTCAAGTTTTTTTTCTTCGGAGTAATCTTTAGAGATTTCGATATCATTTTACTTTGCGTAAGAGCTTTGACAAATTTCCTACACTGAGAAAAACTGTATATTCCATATTAGTTCCCTTTTAACTTATGTAAGTATTTCTTCAGTCGAGTCAGATGTATATTAATTTAAAAAAACAAAGTTTTTCCGAGGGAAGTAAAGAGCGAAGTTGAAACTTAAAATGGACAAAAGTTATCACTTCACAGCCTATTTAATATATATTAATATAACTAGTATAAATAAACTAACTAATTATGTTTTTAGGATTATACAAAACTAGCGCTTTACTGAAAACACAAAATAATATAGGACTATGGTACAGTGTTCTCCCGCACAAGCATTGCTTCAGGGAATCGATGATGTATATATATTTTTTTTTTTTAATAAACCCATTGTTACTTAAAAGTAAACCAATTAAGAAGACTTTTTATACAATCAAAATATTATCAATCGTTTTTAGGATCAACCCTTTTAAGATAAAGCAACAATCCATTTTAGATTTTCTTTATTATTTTACGTTTAATTTGGTGTCACTTCTGCACAATGGTTCAGTCCAATGACTGGCTCTCGTTTCGGTTCTTAGAAGGACATGTCATGATTAGTTTGTACAGAAGTTCGAAGTAGGGCCATATTGATAGTATTAGGACTATAGACTGGCTTTAGAATTTGCATCATAACCTGAAGTTAATTTTTGCATAGAGAGAAATATTCGGATTTCCGGAGCTCTTGACATGCCTTATTTCGACTCCATTTCAGGCTATATTAAAGTCTATTCCTTGCATTTTAAGATTGTATATTACCTACTTGTGGTATTGTGCCTAGGGAAAGCAAAATGCTGCTAGATAAATCAATCCAATATTTCTGTATGCTGTTCATTTACTTCGCGGTTATTAAAAAATATTTAGTTTTACGCTTATGTTTTTAAGATAATTTTAATTGCATACTGAAAGTTACTAATGTCGAAACTGGTGTAAGACTATGAAAATCTTTACAGATTCGTTTAGTGTTGTCAGGATACATACTCATTTTTGACTCTTAAATCAATAATCCTATTTTTTATACTTGACTTTTGTGTTTTCAGTAAAGCGCTAGTTTTGTATAATCCTAAAAGCATAGGCAAACATAACTAGTTGGTTTATTTATACTAGTTATATTAATATATATTAAATAGGCTGTGAATTAATAACTTTTGTCCGTTTTAAGTTTCAACTTCGCTCTTTACTTCCCTCGGAAAAACTTAGTTTTTTTAAAATTAATCTTTGTTCGTTTTTTATTAAAATTTAATGCAGAAACAACGCTGTCATGATCTTTTTTATTCATACGGAATAATGTACGCTCGTTTTAAGTTCTTAGTTTCAGTTGAAAATATTCACAAATATGACCTATGATTCAAGTGAACATACCACTCGATGCCAATTTTTTAGGTTTCTTTCGAATATAATAATTATTTTTTGGCGCAAATTCAGTTTTAAGCCCTTATAAAGGGAAGCTGTAACCACTTTGCATCCTATGTACCATCCTACCTTTTTAATTTTTTTTATATAAATAGTTTTTCCATTTTTCTCTCCCTACTCGGCTTATCAAAAACTTGCATTTCCCCCTTAAATCAAAGAACAGTATATTTCCGCTATTCGCCGAAACATTTGATAAATAGCAGACAACACTCCCCAGAGAATATGGAGAAAGTAGGTCACATTTAGACGTTTAGTAATTAGTACTGAAAATACTTCCTAGAATACAATATTTCTTATGCCATATAAGAACACCGAATTTTCAACAATTCATCATTCATATTTTGGACTAGCTCATATTCACTGAGTACATAAATTGAAGAAACAATGAATTCCATGGATTCAACGACTGATTTTCAATAAAAAATGATAAGTCTGTTATTACTTTCCCCAGGTTGTGAATGGAAAATATTAATATTGATAGCTTGTTCTATTCAAATATTTGATCATATATACAAAGGCAGCCACTGATGCCATAAAGAATTGCCCCTTCTCTCTCTGAAGAAATAAAATTTCAAACAAAATGTCATTCA
This sequence comes from Artemia sp. Qi Xiang Cuo, assembly GCF_049724085.1. Taxonomy (NCBI): domain Eukaryota; kingdom Metazoa; phylum Arthropoda; class Branchiopoda; order Anostraca; family Artemiidae; genus Artemia; species Artemia sp. Qi Xiang Cuo. Next base: position 75,529,714 of record NC_142796.1, on the reverse strand, counting down.
AAACATTGAATATAATAAGAAATCACTAATATTCTAATGAAGGGAGTGTGCAGGAGAAGCAGGCTTACCACCCCTAGCTATTTATCACTATTTCTAGTGATTTTTATGTTGCCAGTGATTTTTTTCTAACTAGTAATTTTCGTTCTAAAACTAGTGATTTTTACCGAAATCTAGTGATTTTTCACGAAATAGCGCGTTGATTCATGATTCAATTAAAAAAATGATACAACAAGGTAACTATTAAAAAAAATCCCCCACAAAATAGTGATTCGCTTCAGTTCCTAATAAGTTCCAGATTAGCGTTTATGCAAATATACCGCCTTTGAAAGCACGTAGATGCGAGAAACAGCTTTGTAATGACCCATTAAGCATCTCTCTATGATGTGAGATGTTCTGGTAAACCGCTAGCCCTGGGAAAAAAAGTGAGACAGATCAGTGCTACCAATGCAAAAAAGTCATTTTCCTTGGTGTTCAAGGTGGGGGACTGTAATTATCCAACAAAAGGTTTTCAACCATGCTGATTCCAATGGTGCACTTTTTATTTCAAGGGTTTCAGGCTCTTTTTTTAAATCATTATAAATTTCTTTTCGCAATAAACTTTTACTTCTAAGATTAACCGAAACAATAGTTACCATTTCTGATTCAGTGTCAAATGGCAATTTTTCTCACCAGACAGTTTTTTTTGAAAACACGTTTTTCAACTTTTGATCACTATGGGATGTGGTTCGCTCTTTACTAGGTTGCAGCTACCGCTGCAACCATGATTTACGGTAGTTACGTATTATACCAAAAACACTCAAGAAGCGAAGTCAGGTTAATCATAATGAAATTTACCAAAATATGATGAAAATATAATGCTTTAGAAACAAAACTATGGAAACTACAACAGAGAATTATAGCAAGTAGGCCACCCAGAACGCACTGAGCCTAAGCTAATTGTCTCTGAATATAGACCGATAAAACCAGTTTTTCTCACATCTAAGAGAGCAAACTTCTAGTGTGTGTTTGGTATAATATGTCAGTACCATATTTACTAATAGCTACGCATGTCAGCACTACTATGCAAGTGATCTAGAGATTTCGCCCCCTTAAACAAAAGAAAAAAAAAAATCAAAATGATTCCCATAAGAGCTGAGGTGGTAAGAGTATTTTGTCACAACTATCTTTGTCACACACATTATACGCACAAATTTAAATACAAAAAGATTATCTGATGACGCACAATTTTTATAGTATTTCCTCCGGCTCAAGTCCTCGAAATTATTCCTGAAAATTATTTTTTGACTCTTAATTACGGAGGGAATATTTATACAGAGATCCATAGGATTCACACGTTTCTTATGAGTGAGTGAGGGTTTACCTCCCCTAGCCTCTTTTTCGCCCTCCTTTTGCCTCGAAAATTTAAATTTCAAGATATTCCTCATAATATCTCCCTGCTTACCCTCTGAAATGAGTTCCTTCGTACTTGCCTGGTTGGAAGAATTTCTAAACTGTAATTGATTTTTTAAACAAAGTTTTTCTAATGGAAAGTTGAAACTTAAAACGAGCAAAAATTATTCTTTCGGAGTTCATCCAACATATATCTGCTAAACTGGTTCAAATAAAGTTGCTCGTGATATCTCCCTATACTAAAAAAAAAAAAACACTTAAAAACTAGCACTTTATTGAATTAATTAAAAAAAAAAAATTCTAAAAAAGATGTTTATCAAAAAAAGTAAAAGAGCTATTTGTAACCAAAAAGAGCTGAAATAAAGTAATAAAATAATTTAAATTTACATAATACGAACAAAATTGCTATTTATGAATAAATGAGACCCAAAACTATAAAAAATTACAATGAATAGTAAAGTCAAACTTAACCATAACAGAGATCACAACAAACATTACTAGAAGCAAAGCCCTCTAAGCCTGCTAAAAGCTTACTAAATTTTAACTTGTAACTTACTAAAAGGTTACTAAAATTGATTTTTTCTTCTATATACCACTTCAATATATTCCTTATATATTTCAGTATTTTATCTTAATTTATTCATGATTATGTTTAATGAATATCAAGAACCATTCTTCAATAACTTATTATTGGATGCTTTTTAACACCAATTGTTAGTTTAATCAGTGAAAAAAGTTAGTAATGATATCAAGATTAGATAATTTCTTCCCGACTGATGAATCTATGCCTCTTTGGAACCAAATCATCTAAAAACTGGCAATTGCATAACTGAGGAGATTCCGGGTCCCAGGTTTATTTTCACCAATTCAGTGCAAGTTACTTATGTGGCTCTGTGAGAGGGGGCCCAAATTCCACACCCTGAATCCTAGGTTACAAATCCTTGTGTGATTCTGATTAAACAAGATGTAACATATCCAAGTTCTAACTATTAAATGTATTCATGAAGCCTGTCATCAATGGACTTTGATTATTCCGGTGCCCCTTTCCTTGAGACTAAATATATCGAGTTACCACCCATGGAATATTGCTGAAGCCATTCGACCATTTTTTAGATTGCCTGTGTATATTGTATAGGCTGTGTTTGTGTGCGTGGCGAGGGGAGATTTTGAATTCTAATGCCCCATCTGTGTTTTTCGATTATAAAGGATGCAAATAATTGACTGAATTAAATTTAAAGAAACTCCACCTTTCAACTATTAAATGTATCCACGAATCTGTCTTTATTGAACTACTTCGATAATTTATTATTCTTGGCCTTAGGGCTAAAAGCATTGTGCAGCACAATTTGTGCTACCCTTGGAGAGTATTTTTGAGACTCTTTGGACATTTTTGATTGAAATATCTCATTTTAAATTTTGGTACAATGACATGTGCATAAGTGAGTCTGAGGCAAAAAGGCCGGTCGAGAGACCTCTGGCACATTTTGTTTCTCAAAATGGCCCTAAATCTCAGAAGTTCGACAATAGGTCGCTGTGGTGCGTCGGACGAGTGACAGGACATGGCACGGTATGGGAATGTGGCGTGTTCTAACCTGAAATTTCCCCTTCAGCATGGCTGATGGGTGGTGGAAAGGTGGAAAGGTAATTTCTTTTGCGAAAAGATGATACTTGGAGTTTTACTCCGGATGGTGGAGAGGAGAGTAAGCAGCTCCTTGGTATGGGAAATATCTTTTTTATTTCGTTAGAATACTTAGCCTTGGGTACTTTTTGTATTTTTACATTTTTTTTTCAGTTTTAATTTAATTGTAGTGAAGTTTCATGTCTTGTACATTCTATAGAGCCTCACTGGTACTACAAAACATTTTACTTTTGTAGTCGTTTTGATTTCATTGAGTTTGTTTCAATGATATTAATTTTATTCATTTTCTAAAAGTCTTATTTGTTTATCGAGAGAATTTTTATTGGATTGGCTATACAACATTTTTCTTTAAGTTATCGAGAAATAGTTCAACTGAGTTGTAAAGCAATCCGATCGTAAGATAGTTTCCCCTGTGATATAGGTCACAGATTCTCCTGAAAGATAGAAAGTTTTTATTGGTGTCGGTGTTTTAACTTCGAGGAATGTCAAAATTTTTTTTTTTTTTTTTATCATTCTCTTAGAATTTTTATTGTTTGTTGAACAATATATTTCGTTAAGATGATTTTTGGCTATTTTTTCTCGTTTATTAGTTCTAAATTTAATGGTTAAAGGTGATTCATGTGTTAAATATCTCCCAGCTTTGCCGATTCCTTGTAAAGTCATACAAATTTTTGTCGCACTCGATGATTTTTGCACTTAATTTTGCTACACTTAATTTTTTTCAAACTACTTATTGGTACTAATCAAACGTCGCAACAAACGGTTTATTCGTCTTTATAATTTAGACACAATTTTGCACATGTTTAACTTGTGAAATGTATAACATAGTTTTTTTAAACCCCATTAAAAAAGGATTTAAAAACTGTTGCTTTAATTTTTAATTTTTTTAATTTTTAATTTGTTTAATTTTTTTCTTCAATTTTATTTTATTTTTATCTACAAAATAAGGTGAAAATGTTTATAGCAAATGTTATGTGAATATCCCAGCGATTTCAGTTTTTTTTTTCATGTCGTTGATTTAAATTTATTTTTTTGGGCTCAAAATTCAACAAAGTTGAATCAAACATAAGCAAGAATATATTAGAGAGGGATGGAAGTAGTGTTTTCAAGCCAAAAACTGATGATTTCTACAACAGCAACAGGAAATAACAACGAATATATCCTGAGTTTGGAAGAACATGAACCCTGTGTTATAGATACTGTTTTCGGCCCAGATTCTCACAAGATCTTAAAGACCAGTCAAAGAAACAATAATAATAATTGTCATCTATCCGTATGAGAATTGTTGTTATATTACCAAGTATTGATTCCAGGGTCTGAGTGAGACCTATTAGATATTAAGCTATTCATGTTTATATTAAAACTCTTAAGGTTAAGTGAGTTCAGGTTTGTGCTGAGATTTTCTGAGAACACCTTCATCAGTGAAATAACCCTTGAATTACGTCAACCATGGCAATGATCACATATTGGTAAACAGAGTTAACCTTGAAAAGTTACTTTTCTCGATTTTGGGTAATTGACATTTTGTTTGTAAACAATAAGAATCCGGTAGCGACTGCGTTTTTTTTTCTACTGCTTTCTCCTGAAGGTCTAGTTGCCTAAGCATGTAACTTCAAAATTCAGGTGAATGACTGACGCACAATGCATCTCAGAGTTTAAAGAAGAAAACAAAACATGTTTTAAAATGATAAATTCTGAAAGTGAAAATTTACTTTAAGGATTAAAATAATTTTGCCAGAAAGTTTTGCAACCAAAAAAAAATCACTAAAAATCTGAAACTAATGAAGAAAGTTATCATTAAAAAGCAGAATTATCAATAGTTACGGAGGTCAAAACACACTGACGCTTTGAAAGTGTAATTCTTTCTTATAATCATTAAAGAAATGGAAAATGGTATTAATTTTGAGATGCTGAGCAGGATTAAAACCTACGCAAGGACAACGTCCTAACATGGACAACGTCCTAACATTACAAAGAAAATGGGATTTCCAGCCTAGCCCTGTCCTTTTCTTCCGACATCACGGAAAAAATCTTGCTTTGATGAAAGCATTAAAAGTGTCAATTGTAGTTCCGAACGAAATGATAATTCCAAAGACTTGTTTTTTTCTTTTGTTATTTATGATCTTTGGATTAAGTCTACTCTAAAATACAATAAGAAACTTCTTCATATTAATACGCGTAAGTAAACATCATAAACTCTGGATATTCCTCTGCTACCATGTACTTGGTGCACTCAAATGAAAAAGAACACGCATATTATTTTTCAATGTTGACTATTGTTCATTTTATGTGCTCATGGTTCATTTACACATTGCGGAAATCCGTCCAAATAAAGCAGTCAATCTGGAGATACTGTCCGTTTTCGTGCTTGAAAAACTCTCTAGCTTTCCGCAACGATTTGGTCAAATTGTTGCGGAAAGCTAGAGAGTTTTTAAAGCACGAAAACGGACGGAATCTCCAAACTGATTGCTAAATTTGGACGGATTTCCACAATGTGTAAATGAACCATCAATCAGGAAGTAAGAACTCTAAGATTTCAACTCAAAGTTAACTACGTAAGATATTGATTGAACAGAGTGAAAATACAAAGACAAAATACCTTCAAGGAAATGTGAAACCAACTCCTGAGGCCTATACTCTACCAATATTAGATTACCTTATATATATATATATATATATATATATATATATATATATATATATATATATATATATATATATATATATATATATATATATATATATATATATATATATATATATATATATATATATATATATATATATATATATATATATATATATATATATATATATATATATATATATATATATATATATATATATATATATATATATATATATATATATATATATATATATATATATATATATATATTTATATTTATATATATATATATATACTTATATATATTATCATTTACAGGTCCTTCAGTCAGCTAAAGTTTGTAACTATAGATCAGTTAAAAGCCCCGGTGCCAATATCCCATGATGTGTTACAGTCAACATGCAGAAGTGTTAATTCACGAAAATCTAGTGGGGGGGATGTATTTTTCAGATTCTAGTGAAAAGGAATTTGACATTTCTCAATTTCTTCGATAAAAAAACCAAAAAAGGTATTTTTCAATGACATATACCCCTATTAAAAATGAATTTTGTTTAGAATCTAGAGGGCACATGCACCTCCCCCAATTGATGCCACTGCAAATTAGGTCATCAATGTGGAGCAATATAGGCAAGACTTATTCTCCAGGGGAGAAACTTATCTTTATTTAATGTTTGCAGTGAAATTAAACAACTCCTGTGGCGTCAGATAGAGCGGAGTATTTTCATTGGCATTTCCATTCAAAAAGGTCTCTTTAAGCACTATCATTGAAAAAACTTAAAAAAAGCAACAAAATTGTCCCTTTCCCAGATCTAAAAATAAATCCCCTCCCTCCCACTCAAGTTTAGTGAGTTGTCTCCACTGGATAGTTCATGAAAAAGTTGTTTGCGCACGAAGAAAGGCGAATTCCCTAGAGACTGTTCTCTGTTTTTATTGTGTATGTAACGGGCCAGAAAGATTTCCTGTAGATATGTCCCACCTACAAAACAGTCGTTTTTTTTTATTTGAAGACACATCTTAATCAAAAACATAAAATAAAATGAGACTTTTTTTTAGTTTGATGCTCCGACTCTCCTCCTCACTCGTAAGGGAAAGACAAAAACAGGTCACTGGTAATACTTATTATATTTGATTGAACTTGAAAAGTCTGTAGCGTAGAGGTGAATGTTCAAGGACATAATGCTTCCCTAAAAAAAAAAAAAAAAAAAAAAAAAAAAAAAAAAAAAAAAATCACAGACCCTGTATCACTCCCCACAGAGTTCAGTTAAGAGAAACAGCTCAGACAGGCACAACTATTGGACTAATTCTTACTTCCAATCAAGTTTGGCTGGGGTCCGAGTCCTCTTCTGGTAGATGTGGAGATCACAAGAATTTGAAATCCCTTTTCTGTTGCTCAAACAGAAGTCAAATGGGCCCAAGGCTCTGAAAATCCATAACAAGAATATCGACTGTTTTTTCTACATATGTTTGGTTGAGATCCACCAACTCCTTTCAATTAACATACAAAAGACTAGAATTTGGTGTAGCCAAATTCAGGTGGTTATTTGGTGTAGCCAAACTTGGTGGGAATTATGCCGATTCTGTGGCATAATAAGCCAATTCTTTTGATGCATATATTAATATCAGAATTCCATATTTTAAAGTTTTGGTTACTACTGACTCGCATCGCTCCTTACTTACATCCCTTATATATTCTTTATAAGTTCTAATTAAGGCCATATAAAAGGTACCTCTTTAAAAACAGGACAATTTTCCCTGATTCGAACTGAAATCCCTTATATATTCAGACATTAAAAAAAATAGAATAGCGTAAGAAAAACTAAATTTAAACTTACTATCCAGCTGTCAAATTAACCCTCTTTCTTTTTAGTGTCCTATTCAAATAATATAATGAAACAGGCTAAGAAAAAATTTCGTCACAATAGAATTGTATCAAATAGTTTGTGATAAAAAACTGGAAGTAAAAAGTGACTTTGACCAATATTCACAAAACAAAAATGGAATTCTCATGACAATTGCTACACTTGCAGTATTGGCTTTTTATGCTGCATCGAAATATATAAAATTCTTTCAGTTTATTGTTACCCACCCAAAACCAAAAATCTGAAAAAATTTGACTGACTTTTAAAAAAGAGGAAACAACCCCCAAAAAGCAAGCAATCTTATCGAAAACCCCTTTATTTGATACATCATACAAGAAAACCTTACTATAGAGGTTTCAAGCTCCAATTTTAAAAATATGGAATTCCGCATTTTTTTTTTCAGAAGAAACGAGGTCAATGCATGTTTATTTGTTTTTTTTTTCACAAGGGTGATTGTATCAAACCGAATATCGAAGATAATTGGGAGGGAGCTCATTCAAAACGTGAATTTAAAGCTCTTTTTTAAGTGACCCTACAAATTGGGCCAGGGGAAAGTCTTTTTTTCTTGGTATTTTAGGGCACCAAACTACGACGTAACCCCGAAGAGGGCGAATTTGCAATCAATTTAAAATTTTGAGAAGCTAATTTATTTAAAAGTATCAATAACTATATTTTAGGCTTCCCAGTTACACAAAAAGTAGTGTCATACGGTGGCAGTACTGAATTCATCCAAGTTAGTTCGCTTTATTTGTAATGAAAATAGGCTACGTTTGATGATCTGTAATTGCGTATCAGCTATAATGAGGGGGGTGAGTCAATGTTTATGTGGGGGTACGGTAGATTCCAAAATAGTACATTCTAAAGAACAAACTACTTACTCTTCACGAGGCTTCAAATAAATGTAGAAAGAAGTAGGGGGGGGGAGAAGGAATTAATTAAATTGTTTCTCTATTCAGCTAATGTTACATTCCCATATATACCAGCACAGAGGCGGAAAATGCTACCGCAGGTCATCAGCCCCACCAGGAAATTTCTTTGGGATGGTAAATACTGCTAGGAACTTAGTTTTAAGCAATTTTAGATGGTGTTGTTTTCTTTTTCTATTTATACGAAGGAGCCTACTTTAAAGCACCTTGCTTTAGTTGGAAAACCTTTTCTATTTGTTTAACTACATTTCATGAAACTGTAAAGTTTTATGAATTCAATACCTTTGGTAACACAGAAAAAAGATCGATATTTCAATGATCTCTGTTTGGATTTTGATGGGTAATCAAACAGTTCGTGGTAACGACCTGTAACTTAATTACATCTACCCGGTTCAATAGTAACCGAAACTTTAAAAAACTAAATTTTGATACCAATGGATATACCAAAAGAATTGGCTAATTATGCTGCTTCCTAATATATAAGTTTCATTAAGTTTAGTTTTACCCATCAAAAGCTACGAGCTCGAGAAAATTTGTCTGCTTTTTGAAAAAAGGGAGAAAGACCCCCTCGAAGTCATAGAATTTTTATAAAAATTACACCATCGGATTCAGCGCATCAAAAAACCCTACTGTAGAGGTTTAAAGCTTATATCAGGAAAAATGTGGAATTTTATAGTTTTTGCCAGAAGAAAGATCGCCGATGCGTGTTTGTTTGTTACTTTTTTCCATGGGTGATCGCATCAATTCAGTATGCCTAAAACGTCAAGAGAGGGCTGATTTTAACGGAAATGAAAAGTTCTAGTATCCTTTTGAAGTGACCAAAAATTGGAGGGCAACTAGGCCCCCTCACACGCCACTTTTTTCCCAAAATCGTCCGACGAAAATTTAGAGATAGCTTTTTTCTTCAGCCTAGCTGAAAGGGCCAATAATTATGTCTTTAGAGATAAAACGACCCCCTACAGCCCCTGGTGAAAGGTTTTCAAGTTATAAAACTTACCTATTGCTTTGTTTGTTACTGGGAAGTAATCATGTACCAATAGCTGCACTAATTACTAATAAACAAATACATATTTAGGACCACCATAAAAAGCTGATTCTTTGATTGAATGATATCAATAGTTAGGCTCTTACGCTTTGGTTATTGACAATGATCGTTATTTACTTACCATTGTTTACTATGAAGAACTTGATTTTTCTTTGTTACTCCAACCAAATCATATAGAAAAAATATTTATGGAAAACTGGAAACTAGTTCCTTAGTCACAAATTAGAACTTATATTTTCCTTATTAAGGGTCAAAATCTATTGGCAAACAGCCAACAATGGCGCAACAAACACTTTTTCCAAGTTTTTTCCTTATTCTGCTCTTTTTCCTTTGGTTTCTGTATAATCACTTTATAGTCCCAAATTTTCAGGGGGAGAGCATGATCCCCTGCCCTTCCTTGCCGACGCCCATGCTTTCAAACAGTTCGTGGTAACGAACTGTAAGTAAGGAGCGATGCGGCTCAGAAGTAACCAAAACTCTAAAATATGGAATTCTGATATTAATATATGCATCAAAAGAATTGGCTTATTATGCTCATTCCAAATATATAAGAGTCATTAAGTTTAGTGTATCAAAAGCTACGAATCTGAGGAAATTTACATGATTTTCAAAAATGGGAAAAACCCCCCTAAATGTCAAGGACTCATCGGTGAAAATCACACCGTCAGATTCAGCGTATCAGAAATCCCCACTATGGAGGTTTCACGCTCCCATCTGCAAACATGTGGAATTTCGTATTTTTTGCCAGAAGAGAGATCACAGATACGAGTTTATTTGTTTTTCATTTTCTTTGTTTCCCCAGCGGTGATCGTATTGAACCAATAGTCATAGAATATCGAGAGAGGGTCATTAAACAGAAATTTAAAGTTCCAGTGCCTTTTTTAAGTGCCCAAAAAGATTGGAGGGGAACTAGCCCCCTCCCCGCGCCCCTTTCCCCCCCCCAAAGTTGTCCGATCGAAATTTGAGACTATCATTTTGTTCAGTATAGTTGAAAGGTCTAGTAACTACGCCTTTGGGGATAACATGGCCCCCCAAAGCCCATGGAAAAAGGTCTGTAGGTCATGAAAGTA